>NW_018127935.1:428823-437940 GCF_001952655.1 Monopterus albus
AGGGAAAGTTGGCAATTTCCACATAGCCGTTGTTCATCACAGGCTTAGCCAGTCTCAAGAGAGCAATATCATTCCTAGCGCAATCATAAAAACAGTCATGTAGTATCAAAATGCTTGAAAATGTATTGTAAGTGAGATGTGGTAGGCCTGCATCTGCAAACTAAATCTTATTTAGAGGTGAAAAGATTAAGTAGTTCTGGTCCTATTTATTTGTGAGGAAAAGTGGTAATGTTGTTCACAACTGTAAATGTAAATACACAATGCCCCAACTATCATGTCTTAAACTATTGCCTGGGGCTAATGCTGTCAATAAAAATAAATTAAATAAAAAATTAAGGGAAGGGGTCTGACTTGTGGCCACTTTACCCTTTGCCGAGATCTCCGTTCCAGCCAGGATGGACCGTAATCCTTTCCACACGAATGAACTGCTCACTGCCGTCATACTTATATAGGTTATACTCACCCACTACCACACGGTACAGTTTAGCCTCCATGCTGTCAGGGACATACAACAAAACATCAACAACAGTTCAACAAAAACCTGCTATGCTTACTTTCAGAAATGTTCAAATGTTCAAGTTGTCAGTGTATAAGGACTGAACCCCAACCTGAGGATACAGTGAGCTGCAGTCATGATGTACAAGCCATCAATAACAGTGCCTCCACACATGTGGTAATATGAACCGTCATTGTATGAGTCGTACTGGAGAGAGACCTAATATAAGACACAGACAAAATACTGACAAATAAGGAGGAGGATTTAATGTTATTTCAGAGATAATTCATTCAAACAAACAAATTTCACAGCAGATAAAAAACTGAAGTAGCATCTTTGAGTTTTACCTGCCATCTCCAGGTGTTGGGTTGAGCATTGTGGCCTCCTATGACCCTTGGATTGTGCACATTATGGTTGAAGGGTGCCTCAGCACTGATCAGCCCTTTGGTGCACACATGAATAAAGACAAAAAATACAGTGGTAGCATTACTGAAGTGTTCACAAATCACTCAGAGCTCTTAAAAAGTTTGTGTAAATTATGTTGATGTATTTCTTGAAAAACTTACAGATGCAGGACAGAAAAGCAGCCAGCCAAATCATGTTGGAACAGTCAGGACTAGATGCAGTTTGTCTTGTACTATTTATATCAGTTTGATCCTGGAAGACCTTCAGAAATTATTAGGCAACCACTGCATTACCTGCCAATATCAGTAATCCATGTGAATTATTCCAGATAAAAAATACACTGGGTCATGGTTTTCTGAGGAATGGGAACAAATTGGAATAGTGTGAATTTGTGAATTTTTTTAACAGATCGGTATCAACCATATAAATCTTTCAAAATCCATATTCAAAATCTATTATTATAGTTTTTTGCATTTGTATTTAATTAAAAATCTTTAAAAACAGCAGCTCACATTTCTTATCATGGTGAGAAAAATACAGGTGAAAAAACAGGCAAAGTCAACTAAACCATCTGTAAGAGTGAAGATGTTAGGCACACATTTTCCCACAGATAACAGTGGAAACTGATCAACAACCAATGAAAAAAAAGAAATATTACAATGTCTGCTAAGAATGTTCAGCCTTATACTGTAATCCATCACCGATATAGGTGTGTTGTGGTTTGTGGACTGGCTTCCTGTTTGGTTCTTTTATTTTGGTTATTTTCCTGTCCTGTATCACCTCTCCTGCCCCAGCTTTACCCCAGTTACTAATCACTATTCTTTGTCTCCACCTGTCGCTTATTATCCTCTGGTCTTTCGCCTTTATAGTCACCTCCCTTCCCTCAGTCTGGTTGCTGGCTCATCTGTTGTCTATACCTTGCTTGGTCCTGTCTCCTGTGTCCCCTCGTTGATCTCCATACCCAGTTGGTTCTTTTGCTTTCTGTTTCTGGACATTTGTGAGTTTGATATTCTGCTGCCTTGGTTTTTGATTTTGTATGTTTGTCATTCTGAGTTTGTTACCAGAGTTTAGTTTTTTTGGCTCCCTGACCATTCAATTAACTTTTTATTCTGTCTCGTCAGGTAGAGCACCCAGTACTTTAGTTTCTTATTTTTGAATAAAGACTGATAAACTATGAGAACCAGAGTTTATGTCTGCACTTTGGCTCCTTCCTTTGCTTTAAATACAACAAGGTGTGTAATTATGTAATGTAAACATGTTATCAATCACATGTAGAAATAAAAAAGTAAACAGTTTTAATCATTTTTGCAATACTTTCGCTGTATCTCTACAGAAAATTGCAAACAATTGTTTTATGGTACTATGGTCTCTCAAGGGCAGCACGGTGGCGCGGTGGTTAGCACACAGCAAGAAGGTTCCGGGTTCAAGCCCCGGCCGACCCGGGGCCTTTCTGTGCGGAGTTTGCATGTTCTCCCCGTGCTTGCGTGGGTTCTATTTCCGGGTGCTCCGTCTTTCTCCCACAGTCCAACGACATGCAGCATAGGTTGACTGGTGTCTCATAGGAGTGATTGAGTGGTTGATTGCCTGTGTGTTAGCCCTGCATGGACTGGCGACTAAGCGGTTTAGAAAATGGATGGCCTCTCAAAACATGTTTGTGTAAAGCAAAAGATTTTTCACAAATGTGCTTGGTTTTCCTCAGACATGCTGCTAAACTAAAATGTTAAAATGCGCAACATTTGGTCAGATTTATCGTCAATTTTGCACTAGACACCGACACCAGCGTTATCTGTTGCTAGGCAACCCCTGCCAAAGGCGGCTAATCGAAAGCAGACTGCTCGATATTATCAGCCAGCCCAGCACGGAAACGATTTGTCTGACATCTTTGTTTTAGTTTTGCCTGCTGTCAACCTGCTTCCGCTAATGCGGAAGCTATCTTGTTTTGATGGCTCTACCTCAGTGACGTTTGGTCAGTGAGTGTGGCGATGGGACTATCTCAGAGCTCGTTTTTGTCTGACGGTGGCTCTAATAGTGGATATCATGTCCATGGGGTACGTTATAAGTTAGCCAAGATGTTTGTGTAGGGTGATATAGGCGAGCTACAGTGTTCAGTGTGTACCTACATCGTTTTGAATCTGGACTACCCATTCTTAGCTCATTTAATTGCAAACTATGCTCGTCCTGATCAGACAGTCCAATGCTACCACTTTTCTCTGTGAAGAATCACAATAGCCGATTTGTAATGGTCAGATTATTCTGCAAGTGTAGTGAATTGTAAAACTGCGATCAGTTTGAATGGTGAACACCCACTATGAGGTGGCATTTGGCACACCCAGCTGTTTAGCTCTGCTACATACTGTGAAAGTGTTTGCTAGTTTCTGCAGTGAGTAGGAGTCAGGATAAACTGTCGGGTCAGCGTTACATATTTGCCTATACACCATGTGAGGAACATGTATGTAATATGTTGCAACAAGTAGCCCCAAATTCTGGTTACTGCAGCAGCTAATGTTGTCACACTAGGGTGACTATAAGAGTCTACTCTTTATGTCAAACAGAATGTCAAATGTTTATTTCAGGTTCAAGTTGATTCACCTGCTCAGAAGGCTGGTTTGGAGCCCTTTTTTGACTTAATTCTCTCTATTGGGAATACCCGGCTTGTGAGTAGACTAAACTTTATAGTGATATGTGCTTTTGTGCTGTACTGCAAACTCAACTCAGCCTTGAAATATAGCCTCAGAAAAAGCAGTGGCCATACATTTGGCTGACAGATCTTATTTCATGTTCTCCTACATAAAATATGGTTTGTCATCCCTGTGCCGTTATTGCTGGAATGTTCACTATTGCTTTGATTCTGCAGAATAAAGAAAGTGATTTGCTGAAAGACCTCCTGAAAGCAAATGTGGAAAAAGCAGTCAAACTTGAAGTGTACAGCTCTAAAACCCAGCGGGTGAGGGAGTTGGAGGTGATACCCAGTAACATGTGGGGTGGTCAGGGTCTGCTAGGTGCTAGTGTCCGCTTCTGCAGCTTTGAAGGAGCCAATGAGAATGTGTGGCATGTCTTGGTAAGTCAAATCTCTTTTGTTTTAGTTGTTCTGGAATCTTTTTGCTTGTCTTTAAACTATTGGAAGCTGGGAGAGTAATTTGTTTTTGTATTTTGTTGTTTAGTAGAGGACATTAGATGGCAAAGGAGTAGGTTTCACAATAAATTCTAATTTTATGGAAAATTTGCAATGAATCCTAACTACTGAGGAAAGCTGAGTCATACTCTTGTTGGTACATCATGCAATTGTTCCTTTAAATGTATTTATGAAATTGTGTTTTATTGTTTTATCTATTTCTGTACAGTGTGTCGAGCACTTTGAATTGTCTGTGTATGAAAATGTGCTATTTAAATAAACCTGCCTTTATTATATTCTGTACTGGTACCACCAAATATCTGAACAAAATTGGTGTTATTCTGGCAAATTCCCACATTACAAGTCATTTTAAACTTAATTTTGTTAAATTCACAATGTGGTTTTAAATAACATTTTTTCCCCCTTGTAGGATGTGGAAGCTAACTCTCCTGCAGTGATGGCTGGCCTTATTGCACATGAGGACTTTATTGTGGGAGCTGAGCAGGTGTTGCAAGATGTAGGCTTTTATGTCTTTTGCCTTTAGTCACTATTACTGTACATAGATATTAAGACAGGCATGCTCAATAGATTATACTATTGTTTTTCTAACTCCTGCAGTCGGAAGATTTCTTTTCTTTGGTTGAAGCCAATGAGGGGAAACCTCTGAAGCTGCTTGTGTACAACACACAGACTGGTCAATGCAGAGAGGTAGTGGTGACACCTAATGGAGCTTGGGGGGGAGAGGGAAGGTAGACATTTGCCTTCAATTTAAAATACATAATAGCAATATATTGCCATTTCTCATTATGGCACAGACATGAAATATAATACCCTTTTTTATGTGGGTTAAATTTCAGCTTGGGCTGTGGTATTGGCTACGGCTACTTGCACAGGATCCCAACTCGTCCAGCTCAGCCTAACATCCAGAATAAACATGTTCAGCAATCCATTGTGACTGGCAGCAGTGCAGACCTGGTGCCAAGTGACCACACCAAGGTACGCAATAATGCAGTTTTCTTTTTAATTATTAATTGCTCTCTAACTTCAGGACCTTTGTTGGGTCTAGTCTGAACCACAGGTTTTCTCTCCAGGTGCCTTCAGTGGCTGATTGTAGCCCCTATAGTGTCAGTGAAACAAATTTGATTGAAAATGAAGGAGCTATGCAGGACCTGAGTATAAACTCACCTGCACATCTAGCTGTGGACTCAGGTAACCAGATCAAATTTTAAGAATCATTTCTTTTCTGTATCTAATGTAAGTTACATTGTATGTTTTCATGTAAAATAATCAGTTTTTTTTTAATGCAAACTGCAGGTATTTCCAGTATAAGCGAAGTGGCGTCTCCAGATTCATCAGACGTGGTTTCCACCAGCGATACGAGCCAGACATCCACTGCTAATTTTGGAGATAACACTGGTCAGTGTTGCTTTGGCCAAGTACCTTTACAAGTGATTTGTGAACTGGGCAACTGAATAGTCATCCTGTCTGAAAAGAGACATGCCAGCAATAGTTGATTTCAAGTGTTAATATTTCTGGGTTAATTTAATGACTTATTGGGTGCATTATGTTCTCTTCCTGCAAGATAAATGTGGTCTAACCAAATCAATAAAGCAGTATATTTGACTTGCAGATTATTAAACAGAATAGGATATAACAGTAAATCAGTAACACTTAGTTTTTAGGAGGATTTTTCTATATACTATTTTTTCTATTATATAAACAGATAACTCACCTGTTGACCAAAGACCTTCATCGCCAAAGAAGAAAGACTCAGACATCCTGGAAATTGAGCAGGAGCTTGCTATAGACCTGATCACTGTGACTTCTCCAAGCAAACAATCTACAGATGACCATGTTGGCCTTGAAGTCACCACAGAGAACCTGTATGATCAAAGTATCCCAGAGATGCAAGATACTGGATGCATCTTACCGATGCCCTCACTTTCAGTCAGTATTATGGAAGAGGAGAGGCCAGAGTCCACTGCAGCAGACAGTTAAGACAACTGCTGTACCAGATTAAAGGTACTTGTTTCATTCTCAAGCTGACTTGCATAAAAAAAGATTAAGAGCACATCATGATGCAGAAAAGCTTCCCTTATGATTGTACGTTGCAACACTGGAACTACTTCTAATTGACAAGTTTTATTTATACACGGGTATGGCTGCGGCATGATGAATTGCACATTTAAAAAGAGATCGTATATTGTAAGCCTTTTTGCCTTATGTCTGATTTTAAATACTGCATACTCCTAGGTGTAGGTTTGACTTTTGATTGGTGGACAGTAAATGAATGAGGTATGTGGTGTGGCTGTTTACTCTCTATATATTTTAATGTACCTATGTTTTGCGTTTTTATAAAAGGCTGAAAATATTTATATTAAAGAAAAAGCTCAAAACACCTAATACAATAAGTGTTTTCTGTTGGCATCGGTAGAAGTCATTTATAGAGGAGAGAATTCATGATTTGAGACAGCAGGTGTCAGCAAACGCTTCATTATAGAGCTGTTATATTTTCAGTATTCAATAGAGACCTGGAATGTTTATGCAGTGTTTTGGCCAAAAACCACATTCCCTCTGAGCCCCTTATGTTATGTACAGTTATGGGATTCATTTGTTTGATTTAGCAAAAAAGAACTTCTTGCATTAGAGAGGGAAACTTAACAGTGATGCTTCTCAGACCCAGTGACATGATGATCTTTCATATCTTCCAATGCTGTGTGTGATACATGGAAATGGCACTGTATGTGCAGGATTGGCCGTATCATTATATGGGACCTGGCTGGGTGAGTCAACCCACTTGACTGGGAAAGCCATCCTCAAAATGAAATCTGAAGAAGGGCATGTTATATAATAAATTATAGATACAGTGATTGTTCTGTAGCTGAAGATGTAGAGATGCATGTAGGTTTTTGTTCTTGCTGTTCAGCCTCAGCCATGAGGATCCTTGTTTTGATACAAAGGCGGTATGCATTATACAGCTGATTATCTGTTTCTTATTCTCTCATTACTTTGTAATTTTAGATCAGAATAACCAAATGCTGGTGAGAAAATGCAGAAAAAAGCAAGGAAGCTACAGTAACAGAGTGGTAATGAGCCTTAATTATTTACCAGGGAGCTCTTCTGTTGAAGGGGGGATGGGCATTGAGGTAAAGTAAAGATGGTCTGGGGGACGAAAGCCAGGAGGGAGATGGATTTGTCTTTATCCACCAGTGTTAAGTGTTAAGGGAGCTTCCCTCTGTGTAACTTGTTAAATGAGATATTTCTCAGATGAAGTAATAGCAGCTCAGGTGATTTACCTCTGCCTAAACCCTGAAATATATATATGTGTATATGTAGCATAGATGTTGAAATTTTAGATGAAAACCAAGCTTCAAATCAATAACTTCAGTACAGATTTGTTACTTATTAATATGCTACTTTATACCCTCCATGTTAGGTTTACAACATGATTATTTGAAGAAGCACCCTGAGGCAAAAGCCAATGGCTGCATGCCAGGAGGAGCCAAGAGGTGATGTGTAAATGGTGCCACCCCCCAGAGGTGCTTGCTTTCATTTTCTCCCTTTGCTGAGAGTTTCAAAACACCGTGACATAGCCAAACCCACTTGTCAGCTCAGTTTTTTTTTCTCAGCCCCTGAGACGTTCAGCTCACAAGCACCAGCAGAGTGCTAGTTGCCTGAGCCTGTCATTGCAGCATGACAAATGGTGAAACAGAATAAAGACTGAGGATGGCACAGTTTATAAGCAGCCACTTTTCTGTGTATGAGCATAATTCAATACTCAGACTTCTGTTTTTTTGGGTTTTGTCACCTTCCCACCCTAATCTACAGCCTACTGTATATTTGGAAGTGCTGAGAGCTGTATTTGTATACAGTTAAAAGTATTGTGCAGCGTTCAACAACGTGCACATCAGTTATTATAGCTGTGTGCATTGGTTTTTCATTGATTTGATCTTGTATAATAGCATATGCTTCAGTACACAAGTGGAATATTGTGCAACCCTAGATAACTTTCACTGCACATCCTGTACCTGTGATGTGTTAAACCCACCCAGCAGTGCTATTGCTAGGGAGGTGATAATGCAAGTCCTGACACCAGAAAGACTTAATAGTGTTTGTCAGTCTTTGAAAATGTCCTGTGAGACAGCTGTTAGTAGAAGAGAGGATGTCTAAATGACATCTCAAAAAGAAAGTTATTCACATTATTCCAAGAGGCTGTTCATCAGGAAAGCATAAGTACATATGTGTATTTTTATTTAATCCTTTTTAACTCAAATTATTTAACAAATAGTTTCTTTTTTTGGTGAGGCTGTACAGCCGTGCTTCAAGCTACATTCGGCATGCTTAACACGGCACTGCTGATGTGCTTTTTTAAAATTTTTTTTATTGCAGGTAGAATGGTGTGTTCACTAGTTTAGCATGCTAACAATACTTGGCACAAAGTACAGCTCCAGGTGAGGAGAATGTAGTAGTGACAAAAGATTGTGACCGGGTGATGGCCCTAGCTGACGAGCTAAGGGATCACCAGTGTGATTGCAATCTATTTTGCAGAAAACATGAATGTCTAAACCAAATGTCATGGCAATCCATCCAATAGTTTAGGACATTTTTTGCAAAAAATAGAATAAAATCTTTATGGTCTCACTCAATGAAAAGTCAGGAGACATCAGGATAGGTCCTATGGGGCCAATGAGTATCGATGAAATTACATCCCAGTCCATTAAGTCGATGTTGAAATATTTATCGGGGTTAGTAAAACATTTGAGCTGATGTGACTGAATGAGTCTGTGGGATCAAAGTCTATTGGATTCATCTTCTAGGGACCGTTAATGTCTCTAAAGTTTCTTTGCAATCCATTAACTACAGTAGTTGAGGTATCTTAGCCTGAAAAGTGGACAACCCTGCAAATAGCATTGCCAGGCTATAGCAAAAATGCTCCTTGTAATTAATCTAAAAAGCAGCTGTCCAAGAATTCTGTCATGCATCTATCTGGAGACTGATATTACTTTAAAATTTTAATCTTGTATAATTTGTGCGCCTGGTGACAGGGTAAGAAGAGATAAGGCAAATGGGATGCCGCATCCAATAAAGAGGTTAAGTGGGTGCC
>NW_018127935.1:437979-474270 GCF_001952655.1 Monopterus albus
CAGGAGCGAGAAGCCGGTCAAATGAGGCAGTACACATTGTTCCACTGTCAGCGTGACCCTGTGGATGTCAAGTCTGCACCTATCTGCTACTGTGGCTACCTTTCTTATCCTGAAAAAATTTGCTTTAGTTTTAAATATGCTTTCACTTTGCTTTATAAACATGTAAAATATACCAGTTTTAAAAGGTATGCAGTTTGCTTTTTTAATTATCAAATGTCTTTCATTTCCTTGGGTGATGTCATTATTTTTATCTTGAGGAGATTTTTATCTTGGCACAGTGAATTAGCCGTAAGCTGTATTTCTAGTGGATGCTAATCACATTTCAATTCCAAATAGTATGGAAGAAAGATTTTTCTGTCCATTGTCCTGGAGGCATCCCTTTGAAACAATGCAGTAATATTAAAAAGAATTACTGCTGCAGCATTGCCTTCATTGTGACAAAACTGGTTTGTTTTTGCTCTTCAAGTATGGGTTGCTCAAAAAACATCAGTGTGCTGCAGCTGTGCAGAGTCTGCGCCAAATGTTATCACTTTTCTTTGTCTCCCTGATCAGGAAGCTCTTTTGTTCTGCAAGAGATGAGAGAGGGGGATAAAGGTTTGGCTTAGCCTCTTCCAGTGGATATGAATGGATGGAGAAACGCAACTCTGCTTGCTCCCAGCTGGTTTCCTGTGTCTGTGACGTATTTGCTGTGACATCCCTATTACTATCCAGGCTTGGGTTTGACATGTCAGGGAGCAGTCTCTTAGAGTTGATCTCATTCAGCAGTCAGCCTTCACCCCACAGGATAATGCCTGCCTGGTTTGGCATGCTTCAATCAACATATAAACATATAGGGTAAGGACACAAAGCCTAAAAAAAATTTGAATTTTACAGATTAATCTGAATGTCAGACAATGGATGAATGTGTCATCTTGTCAGGGTCATTAAGTGAGACTCTGACAAGACTGTAATAAGACAATGTTCATGTAGGTGGTAGCAGTTTCCAAATATTGCAGCCTCACTGCTATAGACATAATGATTATGCTTTCTCGTTTGCAGGGGTGGAATATAACTATGCACATTTGCTCAAGTACTATACTGGAGTACAATTTTGAGGTATCTGTACTTGAGTGTTTTTAATTTTGTGCTACTTCATACTTTGACTCATTTTAAAGGCAAATATTTTACTCTTTACTCCATTTATTTTATAACTTGAATTATTGGTTACTTTTTACAGCCAGTTTAATATAAAAATTGCAGTATAATCAGACTTTTTTTTTCTCCAGAGGAAAATTTACGAGCTACCCAGCATATGCTAGTTAAAACTAGCTCCCCCTTTGTAGTGAATGGAATGAGCACCATAATGCATCAGTAATTATAATCAAATCATATGATACATTGTTAAATATGCCCTTCTGCTTGAGTACTTTTACTGGAGTACTTAAAGTACATTTTTATGCTAATACTTTTGTACTTTAACATTCTGAGTGCAGGACCTTTAATTGTAGCAGAGTATTTCTACACTGTTACTTTTACTGAAATAAGGGATCTGAGTGCTTCTTTCACCACTGCTTATTTGCATAAGCCATGTGGCTTATTTAGGTTCAGGTTCAAGGATTTTGTCAATTCATATGTGCAGGACATACAGAAAATCAGAGTACTGTTTCTCTCACCTAGTATTGGTTGACATAACATTTAGGAACTAAAAGAAAGTAGAATAAAAAGTAGAACAGAATTGGAACTGAATTGACATAACTAGGAGAAATATAAACAGTAAAGTCAATAAGCTGTGACTCAAAAGTGAGTACAGTCAGTGACAGTAGTGCAAACAATAATAGGAGATTGTCGGATGGTTCAGCATCACCAGGGTGTTGGTGATGAGGTGCAAATAGCATATAAGTTCTACACGGACAGTATTGCAAATGACCAACAGCAGTAGTTATCCCAGCAAAAAAAAAAAAAAAAGTCAGCAGCAGATTTACCTGTAATATAACAAAAAGGGGGAATGTATTGAGTTTGTGCCACAGCAGGGGTAGTCTTATGTTCTGTGGTGGGTTACGGTCCAGGGGCATAGGGAGGGAGGTAGTGAACAGTGTTCAGCATCCTCACAGCCTGGCGGCTGAAGCTGTAAGTCTGGTGGAGTGGGCCTGAAGACTCCGATACCCACTCCCTGAAGGCAGGAGTCTGAAGTGGGAGTGTCATTCCCTTTCATGAAGAGGTCCAGCACTTATTTTTGATTGTTGGTCCTTCAGTCAGCTTTGACTCTGCTCTGCACGCGTGTGTGCATAAACAGATTACAGCATGCATGTCACTCAGGTCCTGTCTGTCAAGCTATATAATCACTGATCTTCCTGATAGCTTGAAGATGTGTGTTTGTGCAGGATAACTCTGCCAATATACTTGATGGGAGTACATTCTGACAGCTTTTCAGAGTGAAATGGAGCACCAGGGAGAGGGGGATTGGAGGCAACTGTGGCACCAGCCAATAAAATATGTAGAAAAATGATCCAGTAGAGCTGTGGAGGTGTGCAGCTAGGCGACGGTTACTTTTTTGCCCTGTTCAGTTGGACATGCAGGTTTAAAATCAGAATATAGTTAAAAAAAACCCCACCTAATTCCAAAGCCAAACAAGTGTAATATGGCATCTGATTTGAGCATTCACACCATTTAATGGTTATCATGGCCATACTGTAAATATGGTTAAAGTGGCACCTCCTGCACCACCTGTTATTAATAGATGTGGATGGATGGGAATATACGGCATGTGCACTAAAGTCAATATGTTCTTTTATCAGCTTAGACCAGAGCCAGACTCACAGCTGAGCTGTACCAACACTCTGGGTGCTGTACTTTTCTCCTGCTGTGTGAAAGCCTTATGTTCATCTTCCTCCTGCTTTTAAATGCTTTCCAATACAGCCATACATGTTACTAATGCAGCCCCTAAATGCATCAAATCAGGGAGCAGTTGTTATGAAAGTCCTTAAATTGCTATTATAGCTTACGTGAGCAGCTATCGGTTGATATTAACTATCGTAATTATAGTAACTATGAATGGGCAGACTTAGCATTGGGAGGTAGTGAAACGCTTTCTATGGGGACAAGGTGAGGTAGAGATGTCTGTGTTTTAGTGCAAAGCCAACACATGAAATGAAGACTTTATTTACCTCTTGGTTGGCAAATAGAGAATGGCAGGTGGGTCCGGGCAGTTGTCGCCACCTGTGACTGCAATTAGCGTGATGCATAAAGATCAAAACGGGTGACTCAGAGGCCTGACTGATCAGTTATCTGGTGGTTAGTCATCAGTGGCTCCTACTGTCAACACCAGTGCATCAGATGTTAAGAGCAGAAGGGAGTGTTGTGTATTGCATGCATGTATGCAACTGCAATTGTGTGGGTGGCTTTAAAAGAGCTGACAGCAAGATTCCATTGTGGTCATCTAGTGTCCTCTGACCATGTGACTGTGGCCTCTTCAGTTCTCCAGCTCTGCCTGCAGAAACGTTACACAAACATGGAGAGGAAGAAACGATGCACAGGAAGGGGCGCTTCACTGGTTTAAATACGTTTTTCTCACTGTGTTCCCTGTGTACACTTCTGTGGTCAATGCACCGTCACATACAGAAGTCTTTACAGTTGTAACGACGAAGGAGAGGTTAATTAATGGTTTTGGAAATTATTTGAATTATTGTCCCTCATCTGAATTAATCTTTTGTGCTCTACTTTCAGGCAGGAAGCTTGTTTAAGGTCATGTTGATTATGTAAAACTTCAAAACATGAAAACAAAAGTGTATTATATAGTGGGTGTTTGATCCCAGTATTGTAATTTAAGTGTAGTTGTCTAGTTTTTTGTGTGTGTACACACACACACACACACACACACACACACACACACACACACACACACACAATATAGGTCATAGAAGTGATGTGTTCTGCCCTTAATCTCTTAAGTAATTACCTAAACGCCTCTCCAGCAGACCTACATGCGTGGCTTAATTGACTCTATTGTCTCTGTCCCTATGGCAACTGGAAATTACCATGATGGACATACAGTAATTGCAGGGTGCTGCAGGAAAATTCATGAAGTTATCTTTTTTCTTAACATTACACTGCATCATCTCCAGCTATTTTATATTCATGTAGCACTGAGATTGACCTAACAATGGATTTTTGAGGGATCAGATTCACTAAACTATAGCTGCAAAGGTCAATGCATTCTTAGATTTCAACACTTGGGAGAATGGCAGGGATGAACCTATAGGTGTTCCATGTGTGTTGGGTGCTGTGATCACAGCATAATCATGTAGGTGTGACTACAGCACTGTGCCCTGCAGTCAAGCTGGCAGCTGCTCATACTTCCCTTCCTTTCCCCTGCTATTTCCCTATCCCTGGATTCCCATCATGACATCTCAGGCAGCGTGTAATTCCAGTAAGACATGAAAAGAAAACCTGCACCCATGTTTACAGCTTACTTAATTAAACCCTCTGTAGCTGTTACAGGGCTACAATAAGTTCATACCTTTGTCAGGCACCATCTGTTATTTTTAAATTCAGTGTGTATTCACACATTGATGTGAAACAAATTTCACTATCCTGACCAATATAGCTGACTAACACAAATTGGATTGTCTCCGTCTGCCATGGAAGCTGCCATAGTGTAGCAGACAATCCTTTTCCTTGTTCCTTAACATCTTTGTCGCACTCTGATCTAAATTCAGAGAGCAAAGAAAGAAATTTTGTAGGAGACCTGAAACGTGGAATAATGAAAATGTAAAATACAACTTCCTTTATATTACCTTTTATACATAGTATATTTTTGTCCTTGGCAACCTCTTGCCATTGTACTGTGGTTACCACCCTGTGGTCGTTCAGTGTTGTGGGAAATGCATTTCCCCTTTTTTGTGGAGTTAAATGAGAATATTGATACCATTCCTATATGTTAGTTAGCTTGGCTTTGCATAAAGACTAGAAACGGGGGAAAGCAAACCCAAAACCTTGGAGATACTTTATCTTTATTAGACAGGAATCTAGAAATCTTTGACAGCAGTCTCACTAGTAACATTAGCCCAGTTGTGCAGTCTTTCTTCTGTCAATTTAGGAGAATCAATGAAGCCATTCTTATCTACAGTTCCATAAAATTGGTAACTGTTTCCATGCCTTCATTCCATTTCACCTTTATTGTTACTGGTTGAAAGAAGACGTCTCTGATTTTGCAGTCAGCATAACTGGCTTTCATTTCACTGATTCTGCAGAAACTGATGCACCCAGAAATGGAAGACAGTGGAACACAACTTAACAATTAAATGTGTTCAGTATTTCATCTTTGCATACAGAAACCAAATAGATGATATTCTAATGTCTAGAGGTTATGATATATGAAATACAGTATGTGCATGTTAATTAGCAGTGTGATTCAATTTGTCTTCTCTGGTAATGTTGCTCTCAGTCTCCTGTCAGGGGCTTTTATCTCCTTCTGCTTTTCAGTGTGGGCAAAGGGCCCTTTTATCTTTCATGTTGATTTAATAATAAAATGACCACAGTGTCCGCTCACCAGCGCACATGCAAACCTTAACATGGGTAGTAGATAATCCCTATCAGGGGCTCAAAGATGAAGAAATGTATCAAACACAAAAGATTTAAAAAAAAAAAAAAAAAAAAAAGAAGTCTGATGGCTAAATGAAATAAAAGGTGTGAGAATGTCCAACAGTCCATTACCATGTTTTCCAGACCCAACTGCTGGCATGGAATATTAAACCTGTATGAGACAGTTGTATTTGAAATCAAATTTCCTTTTCCAATTTCACTCATTATCCTTCTGTACTTGAGTATCTAAGGCATGAATAAATAAAAATGGATTGAAGTTTTATAAAATAATCGTGAACGATGCTCAGGGTTTTACACAGCACTTGGTATTTTTAAGAAACAGGCTTCTGTGCAGCTTCTGGGCTGATCACCTTATAAAAATAAACTGGTGAACAACTTAGATTTAATTTTATTATGGTTTCTTTTTTGTTTTTGTTGAATTGGGGATGTTAACTGTTATTCATCAGTTTTTGTAACCTCACTAACTTGAGATTTAGGGTGATCATTCTCTGTGGGTTTGATCAAGTTTTCCAAAAAAAAAAAAAAAAAAATAGAGAAGCTTTAAGATTTCTTTCCAATGACTTAAGAGGCCTAGCCACGTGGTGTCCACATACTTTTGGCCATATACGATATGACAAGCACTGATTAAAACATTTGCGGTTTAATTTTTTTGCATTACCGTTTTTGTTTTTTTTACTTTGTGTTTAATTTTATACGTCATAAATACGAAATTATTTTAAGAGTTGCAACAAAAATGTACTGCCCTTGTGAACAAAGTAAGTTTTCAATGACTAAATACCATAGAGACTAAAAATAAATAACTTGCTATTGCCACATCAAACACCTAGTAAAATCTACCATAAAGTGACAGCATAACTGACTGAGAGCTACTGTGGCTATTGATCCAGGGTCTGGCTTTTATTTTTGCTCAGACAATATTGCATGCTTTCTTTCTGCCTGCAACCTCTGGGTCAGTGATTGCATGACGTCGGTGCTGCTTACCTGACCCATCTGTCTGCGTCACCATTCAACATACCTCATGCCTCACTTTGTCGTGACTATCTATTAGCTTTCCTCTCTCGTGCTCCTCCTCTTACTCCCTTTCTCACTCTCGCTTCCTTTCTTTTCCTGTTGTTTCTCACAAGCACATTTGTGATCAAATTACTGCTAGCTCTGATACACATACACATTCTCTCCTCCTGTTTCTTTTTCATTATTATATATGTTTGATATAATACAAACAGAAAGCTAGTCCAAAATAGAAAATTATAGGAAATGGATGTGCTGAAATGAAAACATGACATTTTCAGGGGGAGGGCACAGTAAAGCAGCGTGACCTGATTATACATCCACTTTGTGTCTATGCTGTTCAGTATGCAGCTTTAGGTATTTTATTCTGAGCTTTGGTTTGGTATTCTGTGCAATCCTAGAAATAGCTCTTCACTTTTCTCTGCAGGCTGCCCAGTTGACAGCTGTTTGGTCGCATAAATAGAATCCCCGAGGCCGGACCCACAGCAAGGGAAAGTGAGAAAATAAGAGACGGAGAAACAGGATGATAACAGTTAGTACAGGATGAATTTGTTGCAATTTGTGCTCAGGTTGCATCATGACATGAAGAGGAGGTGTGCAAAAAATGAGGTCAGGCATTGCTTCAAAATCCTCATGTGAAAAGACCAACACTTCTTGTTGTGAGTCAGTAGGAAGAGAAACGTTTCTGCCAAGGAAGAATCCTCTCTAATGAGGGCATTGTGGAATCAGGTGGCAGATAAATCAACAAATCCTCTCACAAACTGACTCACACTGATGTGCTGGACTGAACTTAGGGAACAATGTTACCTATTGAATTTTCCGCCTGCCGTTTTCATTGACCTTCAACATTTTACTGTATTTATTTGCATCTATGCATTTTGTGCACTTTCCCACTTATAACAGTGTCACAAAGTTATTCCAGTTTATACTGTGAGGATTATAAAAGTCTCCACCAAATTTTATGGTAATTTATAGTTGTCAAGAGGCATTCATCAGTCATTAGGATTCATTGTCAGAAAATCATGAATATGAACCAAATGTCAGTGATAGATTTTGAGCACTGAGTAAACAAAAACTTGGTCCTGCTGGTGGTGCTAGAGGGAATGTCAGGGGATCATCAGAGTCACTGGGATTTGTCCTCTAGGTTTGTCTTTACTCGCTGTACCACATTTAATGGCAACCTGTTGTTGTTGTTGTTGTTGTTGATATGGAGAGCCAGGACCCTGCCGTGGCACCTCTCACTGAGTGCCAGTGATAGCCATGGCCAGATGCATTATATTTTTGGGTTGTCTTTCTGTCCGTTCATCTGGCCTCATTCATTCTCATGAACCCGACATCTCAAACACCTTGAGGGAATTTCTAAAAATCTGGCACAAAAGTTCAATTGGTCTCAAGGATGAACTCATTAAGTTTTAGTGGTCAAATGTCAAAGGTCAAGGTCAGTCACCTTATGCCTGACCCATTCCTGTGAATTTGACTGGTTAGTGGAGGCATGGAGCTGTGAAGTGGTAAGACTTTACATGCTCCATGTCTTCAGAAATGGCCTCATAACTTCTCCATTTTAATTACACAGAAAAATAAGGCATTCCCACTCTCCTCACTTATATTTGTGATCGTCCTCAAGCCTGTGGTTATTTTTTGATGAAACATTAATTTTAAAGGCCTCCTAGTAGGCCAACAAGAGCATAAAGCTGTGTTTTACATCATTATTTATTTTTATCTGTATTGCTTTTATTGGTGAAGATGGTAAGGGGTGTTCAAAGTTTAGAAAAAAGTTCTAAGAAATTTTACAATTCTCTTGTAGATAAACTCTTGATGTAATTATAGCTAATAGAAAAAAATCATTTAAAAAAATCTGCACCAAGGGCTGACTCATCTGTTCCTTTCCTCAGTAGAATCAAACTGATAATAGACCAGTGAGCCAGCATTTCCTGTTATTTTGGAGGTCCTTTGGATGTGACCTAATCATATCAGCCATCATTGTACCGCCTCAGTTTTTCATCCAATGATTTTTTTTTTTTCCAGCAACATTATTGTTGTGTATGCCCACGACTGTACAACACTGGATCTACTGTATATTGATATGCATCAGTTGAGAAACACTGAACATAATACCCTATACATTTGGTCCATATGCTTTATGATAGTTTTAGTTTTATTAACTTAGATTTTTAGAATTATGGTGTGTAATGCATGAGCTAAACTCAGGACCATGCAGACATGCTGGGGGGCAGATACCTAGACAGTCATATCCAGAATGTAACAGTGGATTTGTCTTTTGATAATGTTCTACTGTTAAGTAAATACTTGATAGAGATTACTGCAAGTATAATGCAGGCCTATCTTTAATAGTGATGACATTTGTTTCTCTGTTTTAAATAATGTATCCCTGACAAAACAGATGTTGCACCTTTCAGCCAAGCCTGAAATGTTTCACTGCTTCTGTTATCACACACCCTCCTCTTCTCATGCTTACTGTTTGATTCTTGTCAACCTTTTCAGCACAAATGCAAAATTTACTTAGCAACACTTTTTGTGTCATGGCAACTGTGTTTGCTGAGAGAAATGTTATTGACACTGGTATCCTGCGTCCGTAAGTGTTTGAAGAAAATGTTCCCCTCATCCAAAATCGAAACTGCTCCAGCTCATGGTTTAAATGCGAGAGCAGCTGGTTGATGGAGGTACGCTCGGTGCGTAATGGAAAATACAAGCAGGCTTGCTGAATTTAACAGCTGAATTGAAATGTGAGAGTATTTTAGGAAATGAGCCTTTCTCTAGTTTTCCTAAAAGACCAAGCTAATAGAGAATGAGATGAGTCGTCCTGATTAGGACATTTAAAGGAGGTCTGCCACTATTCTATTGTTTCTTATCAACAAGTCCCATCAAAAGAGCAAAAGCAACAATGGATTCCTTCAGCGAAGCTGTCACATCATCCGTTTATAAATATAGTGTATGTTGTAAACTAAGATGGTGAATAGCATTGTCACTGGAAGTATTTTTACATATGGAGCACAGCCTCACAGAGCCACTAGCATGGTCATAGAAGGTTAGTCTAATAGTGGCTGTCTATGACACCGAGAAATAAACTATTAAGCTTCAGCCACACAGTACCTGTTGGTTTATGTCCTACATGAGATTTATTGACAATTATTTAAAAAATAGAGAGCGTAACCAGGCTGATCCAATTGCTAGAATCAGGTATTGATAACAAGCTTCTTTGGCAATTGAATCCTGAAGTTTTCATGCTCATGAAGCAACTTGCTTTTAAACTCTGAGCTAATTTATGGAGTGGTGATATCAGTCAGAGTGCATGCATTGATTAATACCATTTTGACTAGTGCCTGTTTCATGTTACTACTTATGCGAATCCATAATCACCCCAATAAATCATCATGCTCTCTGACCTTCCTCACTCACACTACTCTGTCTTTAGACCACACTGTTATGATGCTGAGGATTATTAATTCTCCAACTAATAATGATATTTAATGTTTTAAATTCGTCTAATACCTGGGCAGCTTGTTTAGTAGCAGACTGGTGACTATTCAAGGACTTTGAAGGACACATTTATTCTCAGGTACTGCAGTCAATGTGAATTCCGTTTTCTGTTGTTTCAGACTGATTTTATCCAGGCCTTCTGTGGTGGCGGTGGTGCACGGCTTAGTGGACATTTTGTGAGACAGCTGAGGTGTAAAACAGAATATTTTAGTGATCCGTTTTCCTCTTTCATGGCTTTGTGCAGGGGCTGTAGTACTACTGCAATTCTAATACCAAATGCATTCTCAGTGCTGAAATGAATTGCAAATCAGTTGAAACACAAAATCTAAAGTGGTTTTGGCAGCATGAATTCAGCCACTGCCACAAAAGCCAGTGGCACAAAATAAGTTGTCAACCTGGATAATATTGACAACCTTTTCACCCAAAAAGTCAGCTACAACAATCACATGTGCCTCCACTAGGCATTTACTGTATAAGTACTAATATGCCTCGGGTGTCTGTGACCTTTGTAACTGACTCGAGAATAAAAAAGTAAATTATACTTACCCGCTCCAGTGATGTGCTAAATGTCAGGCCTGGGTCAAAAAATTGTTTAACATGATCATAAGACCATTGTTAAGCAATTTCAAGCACTCTGCTTTGTTTAACCAACCATCACCTTGGATAAACTAATCAGGTAGAAATCTTTCAGCAAAACCACTTTTCATAATGTTTGTGACTAAAGAACTGGCTGAGTGTGAAATGTTCCCATCAAATGTGTTTGCATATCATTCACATCAATTTCACAGTTTTTTCCATGTCAAGAAATCAAATGATTGTGACTGCAACAGAATTAAAGTGTGAAAATGGACTGAAATTTAATCATATTACAAAGATCGGATATGCTTCTGGGTGCAATTGAGCTGCAAATAAAACAATTATTTTCATTATCAATTATTCTGACCACGAATTTCTCAATTAATTACTTGGTCTAGAGTGAAAAAATGTCCATAGTCTAGTATGATGTCTTGTTTTCTTGACTGTTTGCATGTTTCTACTGGCATCAGATGTGTGCACTGGTTACTGAGACCCTTTCTTGAGCCAGCCCTTTCATGATCAATATCTGTCTTGCTTTACATGAAGACTGCACTGCAGGTTGTGACTGGCTGATTTACACCATCGCACGACAACTTTCGTGGCATGTACTCTCAAAAACGCTGTGTTTCTACAGAAACTACAGCCTGCAGCACTTGCACACACTGTGAGAGTGTGATTTATTCAGTCACAGTTTGATTCATTTTTCACCTCATAACTTACATAAGCATCCTTCATGTCTCCATAACAGCCTGACAAATGCTTCCTGACTTTAAAACAAGCTGTTTTAGCTGCTACAATGTGATGACAATAAAGACAGGATAGCTACCTCTTAGCTTTGCAATATTGTCTACAGTCTATATAGTTGTCTCAAAATATGTTGGAAAACAGACTTTCAGTAACACAGCAGCCTAATGATTCGTTAAGATTGGCATGATTGCAAATCTAATAAACTGAACAGAAGATTTATTTGTGAATTGAGATCAGAGGCAAAGATGTGAGGTTTTAATGGGTGGGCAGATGCAAAGAGAAGGGCATTCTCATGAGGCTAGGCTTCTAGTCAAAAGCATCACATGCATTATGGATCATCACACACACACATATATGCAACAGTTGATGCATCAGGCCTCATGGGCTGGTTTGCAGCAGCTGTCAGACGAGGCGGACGGCTTAATCAAAACCATAAATGGCTGTGTCTTAATCATGAGCTGACGTCACGTTAAACCACCTGGTGCAAAAATATTTGTGTGTGTGCCAGATGGTCTTTCCAGTGTTATTTTAATACAGAGAAGAATAAGATTTTCATTTTCTAGTACAATATATATAAAGAAACATTATCTTTCAGATGTAGATGTAGTTTTGCTGTAATGTTAAATGTCACTTAATAAAGATCTCCAGGATAACAAAGCAAAAATATTCATCTTGTTGAATAAGCGCAGAGGTACAGTACCCACAGTTACTCACTTACTGTACATGCTTGACTTTACTATGTCTATCCATGGTGAAAACTGAACATGTCTTCCACTTGTGTACTCTCATATGATGCTTTTCCAGCCATAGAGTTGGGTTTCTCAAGCCTTCTCACAATGGCAAGCAACACAGCTTGCCGCCCATCCAAACCTCTCTGCAGCACCTCACCTCAAAATGTCACAGAATCCGACATCGCAGCAGACTGCTTTCACCTGCAGGTAATGTGCAACACCGTCTCACAAAAGGTGTCAGATTAACTTTCAAGTACAGTTGGAAAAGTAATATATTTATCTCATGTCAACATGTACATACAGTAAGTCTTCTGTATCCCTTGGGTGCAGTGTTCAGCATTAACTGCATCTTTTTTTAACTTTTATTTTTGAGCATCAACTTTTTTGTTGGCTAGTTTATAATGGACCTTTACAGAATATTTTCCCCATGCAGCCACATTATCTTAGACCCTGTATGACTTGAAGGTTAACTACACGCATGTTCTGCACTCCCTCCAAACTTAATAAAAATGTAACAGAGGAGAGGAGTGGGAGCAATGAGAAGGGGGCATAGCCTCATGGCTACATAATGTGTGCCATGAAAGTTTAGGAGAAACTGACCACAGCTTAGTGTAGAAATGAAAGAGTCATGAAAAAAAACAAAAAGGTGCTGTCAAATGTTGTTTTTCTGTGTGGGAGAAATGGACGCTGGAGCTTAGTGTAATTAGTGTGACAAAGTAATACATACATACACCTTAAAACTATTAATGTCTTTGTGTCTGTTTAGTCAAACTCGCCCACAAATGACACAACGATCCTCAGCCAATTACCCACAGAAAATAAATGAGGTGAATTTTAAACTGACCCATCTTCTGCACACACTCAGTGATTCAACTGCTATCTTGTCAAGTCAGAAGGCAAAATGGCAGGGGCACCACCTGGGCTGCCGTTTCGCCTAAATGGTACTGGGATCCGAAATTCCCTCAAAAAGAAATGATAAGCTTTCCTGACTCTTGAGCAGTTAAGTCTCACGTCAAACCAGCTAAAAAAAAAAGAAAATTAACAGCTGCTGAAGCTTCAGGATCCAATTATGCTCATCTTCAGTGGCTCTAGGAGCTGATATCACAGTAAGAAAAAAAAAGCTATAAGACATCATTTGCTACAGCATCGACAAGCTTGGGAATGTGGAGATAAAGGTGGAAAAGTGTGGAAAACTGCTTTCTCCTTAATAAAAAGCTTGCCACAGTCTAACTGAACGAATATAGGATAAAGTGACTGTAGGATAAATCTTTTGATATGTTCAAATTAAAGACACTGATTTAGCAGAATTCAGAGTAATAATCTTCAGAGGAATACATGACACATACAGTAGATGTGTCATGTGGTCAGTTAACTCCTCCGTGTGCTAGCTTCCCCTGGTGTGCATGTTGATTCTTGTTAAGGTGACTGTTATGTGAGATAAGTTTGAGTTTTTGTGTAAGTAAAGTAAAAAGTGATGACAGCTCATTTCCTTCAGTTTTCCTCAACCTCTTAGTGATATTTAGATTTTGTTTAGTTTAATCTATTCTCTCACATCCATGCACACACACACACAGTGTTTTCATTCCCGTTGGGGACTTTAAATTGACTTACATTCATTTCCTGAAGACCTCAACCATTACTTCCCTAACCCTAACCTTAAACCTTGATGATTTAAGGATTTCTCACAATGTGAGTATGTTAAGAGTTCAGTCCCCATAATGTAAGTAATACAAAGGCACACACCCACACACAAACAGCTTATTTAAGACACCACCTTCCATTTATTCCACTTTATTTGCCCCATGTTAGTGACAAGCCTGTTATGTAAGGCTGTCAGTCAGTGTACCAGTAGAACTGATGGTAGTTTGTCCTTTTCTGCTCTCCAGCCAATAAAACAGAGAGATAACTGCTCGATCAGTGACAAATGGCCTAAGCTCCAAAGGGACGATAAATGAGCCACATGTCCATTGTGAAAGCCTTTTAGAGGAACAAACAAGCAGGGGGGGAAAATCACAGGTAATCAATACAAAACACACCACAAGGCTGTCATATTTTGTTCTATGTGCTCACAAAATCCCTTTTCAGTAGAAAACGATTCACTGAAAAGAAAAAAAAAAAGAGTAGAAGAAATATGAGGGAATGCTTGCAGAGACAGGTAAGGGACTGGTGAAAGCAAGAAAACAGCTTGAAGTTACAATAATTTAAATGCTTGAAATGTCAACTTAACAAAAGTCCACAAGTGTAAAAAAAAAACATAGCAATGTGTTCTGAGCTAAGACAGGTATACAAGCCACTTCTATATGGATTAAAAACACTGCAGTAGACTTCAGTACATTCAAGACAATATAATTAACATGCTTTTATTTTAAGGATAGCGTTGTCCAGTGGAGCCTCTGTTCAAGCTGCCTGACATTGTTTTTATGCTAAGCTGAGCGGAGTCCTGGTTAAATAGCAAGAAAGTGAATAATAGACAGTTCCCTTAATGTCAAACTGTTCCTTTTCAAATAAGAGATTTGGTCTCATTCTACAAAATCTCAGATGCAGCACATATTGTGGTAAAAATGGGTATATGTATAGCCATACATTACTCAGTTATGGCTTAATTATGTAAATATGACAAGCCCAGATAGTTAAATGCCAATAACTATAAAATATCTATCAAATACTTTAATGTGACAATTCTTTATTCTAATATTTGCTGGATAAGTATCAGTACTGCAATAATACCCATTATCTCTTTAGCTGCTGCAGAGTTGTCTTGCTTACCGTTCATTTGTTCAAATAATTCAATTAAAATTATAAGTACAATGCAATTTTTACACCCTGATGCTCTCCTTATATCCTTTTGGTAACTGTAAAGATATAATTGTAAGTGTTGGCAGAGGGTTAATTGGCACAGCCTCCTTGGTACTCATAAAAATCATGGTCATGAAGGCCCTGTACTTTGGGTGTGGGGGCGTGCGTTTGTGTGGGTGGGGGTTCAGCTTCCCCTATATCAAAGGGGCTATAAATGCATTCTTCTTTATCTATCTGTTGACCGCTGTGTGCATATGTCACCCCCTTTCATTTTAGGTTGTTTTACAAGAGCATTGGCTTCATTTCTGTGAAGTAGATCACTGCCAATTGAAAGTGATGGTTAAAGTGATTTCCCTAACCAAAGACAGAACCTTATTGATTGCTAGAAAGAACAACTGCTCTCATGAGAGTCTTGGAGCAATTGAGAGGAATCCAGAGAGGACTATGGGAATCTTAATCACTTCAAGCTGTGATGCGGAATTACAAAAATAGCCAACTTAATCCAGTTGGCAAAGGTTAAACAACAATGGTACAAGCACACGTATAAATCAGCAGTGCAATAGGGGCTTTAAACATAAACACATCATACAACTACATCATATGACCTTTAATACGATGCATGCTGAAAAGCGATGTGCCTAGAGTGCACATCATGATAGCGATGGAGACCGACGCGCATCCTTTTCCCCTGTATGAGCGGATCTAAACAGCTTGGGGAGGAGTGGCGAGAGGAGCACGCAGAGGCTCTGATAGTGACAGTCGTTTCTCTCCCCCGGCGTCCCCCCTGCTCCGGCTTCTTCATCGTCATCATCATCATCAGCCTCAGCATCAGCAGCTTGAGCTTCATCAGCAGGAGCAGAGTCCATCGACGGCGTGGAAAGGCAGCACGCAGCATCAAAAGGCGCTCCGCTCGAGGAGGAAGATGGAGAAATGGCAGTTGACCAAATGTAAGGGTCAACAATTCCAGCGAAGTCTTCATTTATGACACAAACCCAGGTTTGTGCGCCAATAGGAGCTATTTAAAGAAGAAAAGGTAAGACATTTGCCGATATTATAGCCTGCTTTATCTCGCTTCATTCAGTTATTCAGCTATACCCATAATGGTATGGGACCGTCTTTATCGCGGTTTTAACCTAAATTAAACTAGACTGAATAATACACATGACAAAATTGTATTTTATCATTAAATGATCATCTAAAGGGAAAACCACCAGCGTCATTCTTTCAGCTAAAAATATTAAGCCCTTATTAAATGATTAAATTGTTTCTTTTCAGTCTCAAATATCCTATATTAAGCATTTTCTTAACGCTTTACCTTTACACCAATTTTACAGTAACATTACCATCCTGAAGGTTTCAAAAAGGAGGGGCAACCGAGGACAGAAGACAAATAAGAGTATCTTTATGCCCCCTTGTGGTTTTGATTCATGCTGTTTTGTGTGATTAACAAAATGAATGGGATTGTAAAAAGAGTTCAGTAGGGATGTACCTATGTTTTAATGGATTTTTAATTTTTGAATGTACTTTGCTTAATTTTAAGGATATTCGGTAATTTTGTCATTTAATCAAACCTCACTGCTTTTCAAAAAGAAGCATTACAGTAGGAATAGACCAATGACATGACAAAATAACCCTTCAAATTATTCAGTGCCATTTAACCCTTTCACAAAGACCTTTTCCCAGACCTTGTTAATTTATGGTGTGCAACTCCATTCATCTCATAAGTGGCCCACATTCATGTCTCTGTGGTTTTTGGTTATGAAATTTCATCCCTATCAGTCTACATCAGAGTCAGAATGCTTGCTGCTTGGCTTATATGAGCTTGCATAAGATATTTATATAGCCTATATATGGAAGTAGCACAACAGGAGTGTGAGACAGTAGAAATGTAAGTGTGATTGGTCTGATAAGTTTGTGCTTTTTACCTCCATGCAATGTGTGTGAGTGCGTCAGCATGTATTTTGTGCTGATGTGGATGCATGGGGTAGAAAATAAGTGCTAGACTTTGCATTACACTGTCATGATTTTCACTTCATTTTTCAGATTATCCTCTGTGACACCTAAAGAAACATGGATGTATCTTCATCCTCCCTCCAGTACGGATCAAAGAAGCGAGTTAAGATTCACCCAAACACAGTAACAGTGAAATATGCTACTCACTTCCCCCAGCCTGGGGATGAAGGGTATGATGACGCACCCTCCTTTGAGGACTTTGGCGCCTTTGCAGAAACCAATGTGGGAAAGAGGTTGGTGTCAGACAGCAAAGGTGGTAGGACTTTCTTTGGAACCATGGAGACCCAGCCTAAGCAGCCAAGTTTTCAAAAAGACAAGGGGGTCGGGGGCCAACTGGCCAGCTTTGGTGAGGCGAATGTGCTGGCCTCCAGAGTGACATGGATGGCCTTGTTTGGGGCCGCAGTGGCTCATGGTTGTGTGGCACTGATTACTCGTCTAGCAGCAGACCACTCTAAAGTGCCCTCCCTTGAGCTTCTCTTTATCCGCTCTGTGATCCAAGTGCTGTCGATCCTTGTAGTCTTCTACTACCACGAAGCCCCATTTGGCCCAAAGGGCTACCGCCTGCGTCTGTTCTTCTACGGTTTCTGTAATGTAATCTCTATCACTTGCGCCTACACCTCTTTTACCATAGTACCACCCAGTAATGGCACCATCATGTGGCGTGCTTCCACCACAGTCTTCAGTGCAATACTGGCCCTCCTGCTCCTGGATGAGAGGCTGGGCTACACAGATGTGGTCACAGTGGTAGGAAGCGTGTTTGGTCTGTGCCTGGTCATGGTGCCAAACATAGCAGATGAGGAGAAGTCCAGGCTGGGCTTTTGGAAGGAGGCGTTTGGCTACACAATGACGGTGATGGCTGGTTTGACAGCTGCCCTGTCCATGATTGTCTACAGAGCCATTAAGGAGCGTGTCAGCATGTGGACGGCACTCTTTACCTTCGGCTGGATGGGCACAGTGTGGGGTGCCTCCACCATGTTCATCATGCAGGAGCCCATCATTCCTCTAGATGGGGAGACCTGGGGCTATTTAATTGGGATCTGTATCTGCTCCACAGTGGCATTTCTTGGAGTATACTATGCTCTAAACAAGTTTCATGCAGCTTTAGTTAGCACTGTTCAGCACCTAGAGATCGTGGTTGCCATGTTCCTCCAGCTCATTGTTCTGAGGATGATCCCATCCCTCTATGATGTCATTGGAGGCTTGGTCATCATGATCAGTGTTTTTACCCTAACAGGAGTCAAGCTGTACAGGGTGAGCAGAGCCATTCGGCAGGATTATCAAGAGATTCTAGACTCGCCCATCAAATGAGTTTAGATATATGTCTATTTGTTTACAGTGTTGCTTGGTTGTGCAATTTAAAGAATGTATGAATCTTTATCTGATGATTTTGTATTGTGTTGTTGGAAGAGTGCCAGTTGTGTTACTAGTGTCTTAATCTTTTGTGTGTGATGTTAAAAGACAAATGTAATATGGTGACCATTTCCGCACAGTACTACTACTTTAATGTCAAATTGTCTCACAGACCAATATGTTAATGAAAATAACAATCTGTATCATTTTTGTGATTTATTTTGTTTAAACATTGAAATCATATGGAATCTGGTTTTGTGAATGGCATTGTAAGAAGATCCTTCTAATGATATACACAATTTATAATCATAATATCAACAAGTTGTGTTGTATCCCTGTGTTGTTACACTGCCACACTTGTCACCCTGTCTAAATATCAGCACAGAAATCATTCATACTTACAATAAAAAGAATAAAAATATATACCACCCACATTTAATAAAATAACTGGTATTGATTTTCTTAGCTTTAATCAGTGCATCGATATTTTAATTAATCAAAACTAATTATAGAAGAGTCAGCATATGAACATGGAAATATATAGAAGCCTTTATTTGCCAGCCTGTTAATAAGAGTATATGCATTGTTTTTATAAGATTTAATCTAAATTTACAAGTACACTCTTCAAGTTTCTGGGAGATCAGATATGTTCTGCACATGGAAATGATCTATCTGTATTATTTCATATATGATTTCCTCTCCTCAATGTTTTATGCACTCCTTCTTTCAGTGTTGTTCTTACTGGTTCTGGCACCAGCAGCTGGTTGATATTTAGCAATGGATGATGCTACGTCTGTTTATTTTCAGATGCATATCAAACTAAAATCCAAAGGCAGGTCCACTGTACTGAATTAAAGTCCCCTTAAACAACATAAGACTGTTGTGCCCGGTACTTTTTACCATACTGACTCTGAGAGACGAGGCAGTCCAAGTAACTACAAAACAGTGCTGATTTATTCCATGAATACAGGTAAAAATTAACATTACACGCTCAGGCATCTTGCACCTCCAAACTGCACGCAGGCAGATGTAAGATGAAAGACCCCGAACCCACCAGGCCTATACATTATATCCCCTCGGTTGGGCTAGCCCCATACTACACAGAAAAGTTAACCGAGACGTCTCTGTTGCCAGCTTTGCAGCTGGTCATAGCAGTAGTCAAAACATGAAGCAAATCAATGTGTGTGTGTGTATGTCTGTTGGTTAAGTGGTGTGTAGCTAAAAACATTCTCACAGACTTCTAGTAACATGTCGTGACTTAAACATAAGAACATATTATGGCTAAGGCTACAGTTATACACGTCATAATAATAATATTAAACACCCTGTCTGCTGACAGTCATCAACTCTTCTCTCTAGTTATCCTTGACCAGATGTACCCTGTAGAAACTCATAAGCATGACTAAGCATTTAACAGTCTAACTAGACATCCTATCTCCACTAAACATTTCTAATACATAAAGTATCTATCCAATTTCTATCTGACTAAAAATACCTAACAAGACCATCTGTCTTTTTTCACCAGCAATGTTTCCTTTCTCTGTGGCTGATGTGGTTAGTCTCTGTGAATTCCCTGGGGCAATGCAACAGTGATGGAATGAAATAAGGGTATAATGATGATGCAGAGTGGATGAAGGAAGACATAAACCATGTTCAAAACTGGCACATGCATGTTCCATTAACAGCCCAGCAGGTGGCATTCATATACCAACTTATTACTCAAACAACTAGAGTTAGGAGATAATGCTTTATCATTGTAAATCCATCCATTAGCTATATCGCTTAGTCCCGAACAGGGTCGCAGAGGGGCTGGAGCCAATCCCAGCCAGCATCGGGCAAGAGCTGGGGTACACCCTGGACAGGTCGCCAGTCCATCGCAGGGCTATCATAGTAAATTATAAAGGCAGTGGTATGTCAGACAGATGCAATCATTTTTTTAACAGCAACTGAATTAGATAATCATATATAGAGAGGCACATTGGTCTGAGGTTTTGGGATAAAAACAGTAAATGTCTGCTCCCTCTTCAATTTAAGTCAAGCTCTGAGAGTGTAAAAGTGCTTTTTTATTTTGAAAACACATCTGTCACCTCATTTCCATTTAAAATGCTATGATCAATAGGTAAAGTTTATTTTTTTAATTTAAGAACATGAATAAATTCAGATAGGTTCATGTTGCACTCTACATGGTGTATTATGGCCTTGTTTTGACATGGGGTTTTGGGTGCAGAAAAGAGAATACATGTAGAGAAGGCCCATCTGTTAGAGCAGGAAACAGACTGCATCCTGCAGCAAGCTGCACAACCTTCTAACTTACTCTACAACGCTCGTCACCACAGATGTGTTTATTAGTATCATCATTTGCAAGGAGGGCCCTGAATGGAATTTGATGATGAGTTATTATGTCGGTGTGTCTGTGTGTGATGCACATGGCAAATGACTGATCATTTTATTCAGATGCTCACAAACACCAGGGAAATAAACTTTTCATACACATATTCATTAAAAGACACTGAAACAGACTCACACTATATTGTCAGCTAATTATGATTTAGGAAAAGAAGATGCTATATGAAAACATTTTAACATTGTTTTTATGTGGTTGTTTTCTTTGATTGTCCACAGGTTTTATATGTTTTCCTTTTCTTTGTATGATTTTCCATTAAATGTAAAGCAACGTAGGCCTATACATTTCATTAAATTGTACAGTCTGTTCTAAAGTCCAACTCAGTGAGTGCAACTTTTTCTTTGGCTTTTAGACAAATTAGTTAATAAGTATTTCCTTCATATAACATAAGTGGAATATAAATGGAGACCTCTTGTTATTTCTGTTACTATACACATTGTTTTATAGTGGTGATTACATAATTTTTTTTGTCTCTGAAAGTGAACAACCTGATGGGGCTAGGGTGGACGGCAAAATACCAGCAGCTGCAGTGTGGTTGACTGACAGTACCATTGTCCAATAAAAAGAGAGTTGATTCATCTGTAGCCAATCGGATGCGAGACGTGGAGTCGGTACAGCCTGTGTAGCTGTTGCTAGCTGGCCGAGCTATGCTGCTGAGCAATGACACACTGATGTTGAAATGCAATTTCAACGGGGCACAGTGCTTCATCAGCAAGGCTAGCTTGTTGGAGTGGAAAAATAACTGGCTGCTAGCTAGGAATCTGGATATCATTATTGTACATCAGCTCTTAGTTTCCTGTGACGATTAAATATTCCCTAAAAGATATAAGAAGAGGTGGCTATTTGCAGTCAGGTAAGACGCGATATGACTGAGCGAGGAATGAATCTGACCTGCCACTGTCGGTGAAAGCTATTTGATGCAGGCTGCTGCAGTAACGTTTCTCATGGGGGCTACAGGCTAGCCCTGCTATCCCTGAATTCACCGAGTAACGTTGTCACTCACTTCGGCTAACAGCTAACTGTTAACTCCATGCTTAACCCTGACAAAACCAGCCTGTCGCTTTGCCAACATGACCAATATACTGTTACCCAGCTAGCTAACTGTTAGTTTGACTGGCCGATATGTTTGTAACAATTAAAATGATGTTTCTCGGTTTTCCTAACCAGGTTAATGTTAGCCAATTTTAGTAGCCTGACACACTGTCAAGCTTAAATTAACGTTACAAGATAAATCTCAGATAAAACTGCTGCGCAGCAATAAACGTGGCTCCACTTTATTACTTACAATGCTTTTATTTATGAAGCTAGAAGAGGAGATGAACACTTTATTATTATTATTTATGAAGCTAGAAGAGGAGATGATGTCTTAACGGTAGCTCCAGTAAACGCGAATCTACTGGATGTCTCGATGTATTATTATATGTTCTGATGCTTGTGTTTTTTTCCTCAGGGTTAAGTTGTTACATGCATTCCCTGTCGCAACTTATGATGGTTATTGTAATCAAATGACCCTTTTTTCCCTACTAATACGGCCTTGTTTTAATCAGTTCATTATCTACTTATTGTATCTTACAATAACGGTATAATCCTTTAAGCTACAACATGTCAGTAAAGGTTTATGAGTCTAATACAGTAATGTTGTTTTCCAAAGATATTCTGTTTACAGTGATATAAATCACAGACAGCACTACACTTTCAAATTGGCACCAGTGAGGCATAGGTGCATTTTTATTTAATACGTGACTTGAACAAATAGGCTAACCATTTATCAAATGTTTTTGCCATAAGATTTGTCCATCAGTGAATAGCTTCAGCTCTGACTGGAGCAGAGGATGTAGCAACTGCATGCCAGTAGGGAGAATGTCTGTGAACATCCTTCTACCCAGGGACACCAGTAATTGGAAAGGCAAATGTTGGGAACCATTTTAGGTACTTGCACTCACTGTTTATAGCCTAACACCGTTTCTACCCTAGGCCACCTTAGCCAGACTAAATGTCACGTTCCAGTAGCACGATGAGTGATAACGCTGTATAATTGCTGGCATATTCTTGGGCCTTATGTCTGTGTGACCTCTTGTAGAATTTGTTCAGCAGTAGTATGAAACAATGCAATTAATATGGCTTGAATACCTTATCTCACTCTTAAGATGTGGTTAGTTAGATCAGAATGATTTCAGGGAGTGTGACATGTTTCTTTCCAGATGCCACGTGGGGATTTTTTCGCAGCTGCTGAGTAGTACAGTTTCTGTAATTACTGTCACACTGACAGAACTCTTCACAGTCTCTCATTAAGGTTTCAGGGAAGTGAGAGGGAGAGAGAGACGTGTGGTCTGCTGTTTGTTCTCAGTGGGAGTCGAAGGGAGGATAGCCATAGTTTGTAGGGCGAAGAGATGGTGGTGACCTGCTTATCAGCATGAGTTGCTTGAAGGCTGATATTGTATTTCTCTGGAGCATTGAGACCAATGTATAAGATGTGAAAATGACCATTAGGAGACCTGTAGAGAAAATGTACCTGCTGCCATATCATGAGCTCACATTCACAATTGAGGACTCCCTCTGAAGTAAAGATTTCACTGTTCAGTTCTGCATGTTGACATTGCAGTGATGTGACCCTTCATCTGTGTCCTATTCACAGTTCCTTTTGGCTCCCATCTTTAACAACAACCTTATTTGAATGTTATGACAGTATATATTTATTAATAAGGAGTAATGAACTTTTTATGGTTAAGATTGTGCCCTTATCTCATGCTCAGCGCCTGGCGATGTGCTACCAATGCCCTCCAGCAGCCGAGTCTGTCCTCACAGCCTAGAGGAAAATACAACTGTGTAGTTTCATGACAGTAAAAAAAAAAAAAAATCCCCTGGTCAAGTGAGAAACTCAGATTTGTAGTTTTAAGTGAATTTAGGTTTCTAATGAAGTTGAGAAATAGGGAAATTTATTCCGCAATTGTGCTTCTCTTCTGTCTTATCACCCTCTTTTCAAATATTGCATGCACTCTCTTCCAGTTCCTCATTTTCTTTGTATTTTTGACTCTTTCTGTCTCTCTAGTTTTCCTAAATGGCTGCCCATGCAGGCTTGTTTGAACAGTCAATATCAGCGTTCTATACTTTCTACATTTTAACTAGGGTCACTGACTGAAAAGAGAACTTAGCCCTTTGTCAAGGGACAAAGAGCAGGAGCAGTAAGGGGAAGAATGACAAGTGCACTTTTTTTTTTTTTACATTACTGTTATAAGAATCAGCCAGAATGGAAAACAATGAATTCTGTTCAACTGTTAATGAATGTAAAGGCAAAGTCATCCAGCACTGCAGGCTCAATATAGCAATGGCACTTGTCTCCACTTCTGTAAAACCTTCTGCCTTCGGTGAAATGCAGTCAAGATAGTTGCTAGCATTTCTCAAGTAATTTGAGTTCCTCATGTTTGAGAAAAGATGTTTCAGCAGTGTTTTACGTTATTAGTTCATTATGGTTCGGGGTTTTGCTCTGTGGTTTTGGCAGATAGAAAATGAGGATGTGTGTAATCGAAACCACCGCTGTTATTGTGTTGACATAAATAGCTGTGAATGCATGACTAGAAGAGTAATATTGATAAAATATATGTATATTTCTTTCTTGATGAAAGTAGACTCCTGAGGCACAGCCACATCTTACTGTGACACACTGCTATCTCTGTCCTGTCCACATTTAGATGTTATGTGTGAATTTATTGAAGCAGCAGTAGGTGTAGCCTGCAGGTCTTTTTTGCCCTACAGTGTTGGTGCCAGGCAACGTGAGTATAGTAGCTGAAATGGCATCATGAAATAGATTTTCCATGGGTGACTTATCAGGTCCATTTGATCTGACCACTTTGTTTCTCACTTTCTGATCCCTGCTTGTTTTCTGTCAATGACTGAGTGAAACCAGATCCACACAATGGTAGTTATCCTATAAAATGAGATGAATCAATTATATTTGTATTGTGTTGGTAATCCTAGATTTTATTTTGATGTAACTGCAAGCAGTTTTGCTTTTGCAGCCATTGTGCCAGGAGTTTGTTCACATCTGTAGTCCTTTTCACCTACTGGGTGATATTGTCAGTGGTGGAACATCCTGAACTCTTCAGTTCACAATTTACAAGTTAGCAGCTGGTGTGAATGGCTCTTGGGTTTCCCCACTTGGCTGCTGTCTAGTTATGGTTCACATAATATGATGTGAATGCAGCATTGAAACTGGGCTACATTATCCGTTGTTAATAATGTGTTTAGAACTGCTTAAACTGTAAACTCTAACAGCATCCAGCTGAACATCTGAGATACCTGTTTTATAATCTGGTATTGTGACAGCTATCAAACCATAGTCTGTGTCACATGACAGTCATTGTGACAGAAATTCAGCCTGAATCCCCTGAATATATGTTACACTATCACCTGAATCCCCCCACTTTGGGGGTAAGTAAAATGGCATCAGAGCATAGATTATACTCAGTACAGGCCATGAATTACAGTCCTCCCATTGTTTAAAATGCGGGTAGGCTGTCTCCCTCAGGCGTCACAGAGGTGCAGATTCTTTGGAAAATGTTTGATAGGAGAGATGGCAGAGAAAAAAAACATCTTGTACTGTAGTTATTGTTGAATTGTGCAGATCCCAGTCTGTTGTGGCATCACCATGCAACTTGGAATGCCTCCTGCTCTTGAGATGCTCATACACAAGTTCCAACACGTGGCTCTCTCAGCCACTGGTTTGTTCACTCCTATTAGGAATCCACCCCAGGGCTCATATTTGCCAGGAAGTACGGAGACTAAGAGGAAGCTGGTGTATCCAGTTCATCTCTGTGACACAGGCTGACTGTGATTATTATCTTGTGGTTTAAAAATGATGTACTATTTTGACTATAACAGTAGCTTTTTCTAGGTGGCTGCAGTTGCAATGAGGTATACAGCAACAGTACATTGAATGGCCAGGTTTACATTTTACTTGAATATTATTTTTACCGACTCCTTACTGCTACTAATAAGTGGCCTGACGGCACACAAAACCTAACCACAAACAGCTTGATTGTACTGTAGTACTTGATGTTCGGAGTCCCTCTGCTTTGTAAACTTGGATTAGTCATTGGGAAATCCCCTGGATTGCTCTGAGTTGGTGAGGTAACCTGTTGCCTTGATCCCAGATTGTTTAGATGTGGCTGTCGTTGGACCTGGCAGCTATAAGCAAATAGGCCACCCAGAACAACAACCACAGTAGGATGTGCATGCAAATGTGGAGGCTCTGTTAATAGAAGTGCGGTGTTAAGGACATAGATTTTGTCTTAAACAGAGGTTTAGGTGGGTTTCTGTCTACAAGAAGGATATACTGTACTTCTTTTCATACTGGGCTAATTTGATGTGGTGTATGATAAGGATGCTTTGATCAAGATTTCAGGACTGGTATAGATCAGTGATTTAAGTTGTGGTTTTTGTCAGCAAGCGCTCACATAAGAGACCCTGTAAAAGTACCCTTACTTGTCTCATCTTTGTCGTCCCTTTTTATGTTGCGCTGGGCCTATTCCAACATTTTGATGTGTTGCTCTGCACAATTACTTAGCATTTCATTTGGAAGCAGTGATTTAGGCATTGTTATATTTTACACCATCCAAATCAGTCTTTATGTTCAGAGTATCATTATGCTCCTAATGCATAACAAGTGCTGAAGGTCTATTTTAAGTTATAAACTTAAAACGTAGTCTCTTCCACACAGAAAATGACTTTTGGAGTATTTCTCTCTTTGGACATTCATAAATCCACAGGCATAGGCATTTTACTAAAATTACATTTTTATCAGCCGCTTTGTGCTGCATGGCATCTCATCCTGTTTTCTAGGCATAAAAATGTTAAGTGAACTCATCACTACCGTCTCTCTGTGGGCTAGAACATCAAGCCTCAAGCTGATGAAGTGGATAAAATGCTGCTGTAAAAATGGGAAGTGAAAATCACTTTTGAGCTTGTGCCTCATTTATTTCACTGGAGGACACTTTTTCTCTCCCAAACTGTTATTGTCCTGCACCTGTGCCCAATTTGGGTTGGATGTGCACACAACTATAGCCTTTTTTACCTCATTTATGTCATGGTCATTTTTATGGTTGTCATATAATTAATGTCTTCTAGTATGCATGGGTGCTCAATCAGAATACTTGATGTTTGATACCAAGATTGATCAAATAGATTTGTATTAGGTATAGTTTGTGATAAAATTTCACTACGTGTAGCTCTAGAGCACTAAAGGAGGCATTTTCTCAAAGCTTCATAAATACTTTTTAAAATGGCTGATATGGACAGTAAGAGTGACCTGGGTAGCACAAGACTTTGCGTTTGTGTCTAAATTGCTATGCAACATATTTCAAATGTTAATGTTTGTGTATGTATCACACGTTTGTGTAGAGTGAGCCTTGTGATGTGAAGCTGGCCTGACACAAAGTTTGAAAGCTTTGGTCTTGGTTGTTGTTATGAGAGTAAATCTCTGGCAGTTCTCCAAAGACCTGAGCCAAACTCTATTTTGAGGCTGTTCCCGCTCTCCAAGTGTAATCCCAAGGGGTGGATAACCAACTGCTTTCACACAGACATGAGCCTACATTATATGGTTAGCCAAAAATACTGGAGGCCCCTCTGTCCTTAATTAAGTTTTAATATGACACTGAGACAGTGCTGTTTTCTAATGCAGAAAAGTGTTAATTCTCTGAGCATCACTGGGATCAGAGTTTAAACTGTGTCTGGATTTGATCTGTCATCTCTTTAATAAGGCATCAATGCAAAACAAAGATAAGAAGCTATCTGAACTCTTCTGAACTCAATGGACAAATCTGCACTCTGTCAGGTTGCATCACTTTCCCATCATCCGGTCACCCCCGTGTCCACACTTCCTGTCTCACAGCTGGCCTACCAAGTCTCCCATGACCCCTTGCTGCTATGCTGCTGTTTTGTTTTGAGAGAATCCAGGACAGCTGGGATGAGATGCAGTCTCATGGGTCTATGTGATTCGATGTGTAACGGAGCACAAGCCTGTATTCATTGGGCTGTGGCCGTCTGTTTGTGAAACAGGCCCGGCCTGTGGCTAAAATGTATGTTTTGGTGTAAGTTGGAGGAAGTGCAGCAATGCCAGAGGGGCTGAGAGAGCATTCCAGGAGGCAGAGGAGCCTTGTGATTTCAGCAGGCTGTCACAGGGATTAGGTTACTCTCTCTGCTTCTGTGAGCTCATGGTGTTGCTGTCTCAGTGCCTCAGCAATGCTGGAGAGCAGGGGTACATTATTTGCTCCAAAGAGAGACAAGGAACCCTTGGCTTGTTTAAAATCAGAATCAGCTTTATTGGCCAGGTGTGTAGGACACACGAGGGATTTGACTCAGGTACAGTGGCTCTCAATGTGTATGTACATGTGCTTCTGTAAAGCAGTGAATAGTAAACAATATAAGGGTGAGAGAACATAAAAGGAAAGAAAAAGAATGTACATTAGGAAAAAATAAAACTAAAGTACTTATAAACAGTGAACTATATATACACACAGTTCAGATGCATTTTCCAGAGTGATATATACAAACATGTATTTACAGGTATTGCACTGAGGGTTGCTATTCTCTTATATAGTCATTGGTCAAGTGTTCATCAGTGTGATGGCCCGGGGGAAGAAACTGTCCTTGTATCCGGTTGTCTTGGCGTACAGTGACCTGTAACACCGTCCAGAGGGGAGGAGTTCAAACAGCTCATGTCCAGGATGTGAGGGGTCTGCAGAAAGCTTCTCTGCCCTCCTCTTGACCTGTGAGGTGTACAGGTCCTCCATGGAGGGCAGGTTGGCGCCGATGGTTCTTTCTGTAGTTCTGACTCGTCTGGAGTCTGTATTTGTCCTGTTTGGTTGCTGAGCCAAACCCGACAGTGATGGAAGATCAAAGAACATATTTGACGATTCCTCTGTAGAACTGTATCAGAAGCTCCTGGGGCAGGTTGAACTTCCTGAGCTGGTGCAGGAAGTACATCCTCTGCTGTGCCTTCTTGGTGGTGGTGGTGCTGATGATGGATGTCTACTTCAGGTCCTGGGAGATAGTGGAGCCCAGGAACTCTACTGCTGATACAGTGCTGATGAATATGGTGGGGGGTGGGGGCACTCATCACTGTCTCAGATGAAACTGATGACTGTTGTGTCATATGCAAACTTTAGGAGTTTAACAGAGGGCTCCTCCGAGGTGCAGTCATTGGTGTAGAAGTGCACATTACCAAGGCAGCCTTACACGGCACCATGACAGTTAGCTTATACAGTATCCAGTTTTAGTGACTTCATTTTTGCTGAAAACCTTTACATATCAGTCAGGGGAATGAAATCAGTGCCATTCACTATAATTCATGCTGAATTCAAATACTATCCCAGTTCTTGCTGTCTCTAGTATGGTGTTCCAGTATAATATATTACCACATCGGCCACTGGATATGCTCTTTGACTAGATCTCTGGTTGCATCTTTCCATGCAGACGCAGGAGTAGTTGTGGCAGCAGCTGCAGGCTGCAGGATGTGGTGAACTCATGTCACTGTTTCATCGTAACAAGAATTCGCAGAGTTGCACCCTGCATCTCTGTCACACTACTGATGTGCAGTTGTTGTGGTTTACAGTGTTAGTGTATTGTTGTACATTTCATAATTTGATTAGTGCAAATCTAATGTGAAAGTTATTATCCTTTTGCTTTATAAATATCACAGAGGTAACACTGTTTGATAGTAGTCCGTTGCTGATAGGAAACAGTTGTGACCAGAGTTGGCACTCCTGATACCAGGAGTGGGTTACTGATATTAACACTGGTTGGCCTGCCACTGGCCCATAGTTGCTGCTATGGCAGTAGCCTAGATAAGATTCACTTTATCAGCTTGGGATTTAATAGTGCTGTACATTTGCATGACACAAAGAGCCTCACTGATTTGTAAACCTGTTCTGTCTGGTGATATTACCACACATGCAGTTCCATCTTACTAGGTGAGTGAAGGCTTTTTAGCATGGAGTTTTTTTTTTGCTGGTACAACATTAAATATTATGTTTTTAATGTAAACATCGAAGGTATGCTGTTCTTGATTCTCGGTATGTGGCTGTTTTTAGTTAGTGCAGTAACTACAGTAAAGTAGCAGTTCGTTTTTTAAAAATGGCGCTTTCTTTGTTCCTGGACAACTCGCACTTGATGACGCGATTTCTCTGTCCAGTCGCTGGTCTGCAGTGAACCTCGACGGAGGTGATACCAAAAATAGTACCCAATATTTGATACAAATAAGGCAAGGCAAGGCATGGCAAGTCGAGTTGAGACGATACCAGGCGGTGGAAAAGGGGCTTTGTAGCCACAGTGGGCTGGCAGAAAACCTGCATTTACCACTGGCCACCAGATTTGACTACCTGCCTTGCATGTGGTGTGGTTGCCCTTGTTGTCAGCCACAAAACTCATGCATTCAGATCCCTTTTTTGCATTATTTTTGGTAACTATGTTATTTACAGAGCTAGACACCCTTAGAGATAGGGTGAGGAGCTCGGTCACCCAGGAGGAGCTCAGAGTAGAACCGCTGCTCCTCCACATCGAGAGGAGCCAGCTGAGGTGGCTCGGGCATCTGTTTCGGATGCCTCCTGGGCGCCTTCCTAGGGAGGTGTTCCGGGTATGTCCCACCGGGAGGAGGCCCTGGGGAAGACCCAGGACACGCTGGAGGGACTATGTCTCTCGGCTGGCCTGGGAACGCCTTGGCATTCCCCCGGAGGAGCTGGAGGAAGTGTCTGGAGAGAGGGAAGTCTGGGCATCTTTGCTTAGACTGCTGCCCCCGTGACCCGGTCCCGGATAAGCGGAGGAAAATGGATGGATGGATGGATGGATGGATGGACTTATTTCTTCAAAACATGTATACTGCTCTTAAAGGTCATAGACTATTTAACTGGGAGTTGTTATTCAGAATAGTTCCACATCAGCAGCTGGGTCCATATGTTCTTCTCTCCTTGTCTTTTTGAATAATCAGACCTGAAAGACAAAATGGTAAATCCATACAGAAATTTTTCCTTGGCTTCCAAATGCTAAAATCATCAAAGAAAACATTGGAGATGTCACTGCTAATCCATCTCGCCTTACAAAATGAAGACGGCCCCACACTTGTTGCACCTTGCCTGCCTCTGTGGTCTGTTTTTGCGATTACAGAAGTGGAGAAGGAGTTGGGAAAAAGGCTGTTCAAAACAGAAAATGTACAAATCTGGTACATTTTAAAAATTGCATATTTAATTTAGGAGTGATATTGCCTATTTATCAGAATGTATGAAGTGAAGACAGGTGGAAGCACGAAAAGCTATCAGACTAGGGTCAGATGTGTTAAACTATGCCCTTATTTTATATGTGATGTGGAACTGCTGATGAATCAGGCTGCCTGTTAATTCCACTAGGCAGCAGTGTAAATGGATGTAAACGTGACACCATTTGAGCAGTTTGACCTGTCTGACCTTGTGTTTTGTGCTTTGGAGCAGTGAGTGACCTTAGCTCAGTCTATAGCTGTGCGATGAGCTCAGAGCATCTGTCACTTAACTTTCTGATCTTCCCTCACATCTGCACAGTCATAAAGTCATGGTGGTGTTAATGTGCACTTAATGCCTGGCCATCCCTAGATGTGGGGGGCAAGGCAGTGTGCTTTCTGAAAATGGTAGATAACTGGGAAAGGGATAGTCTGTTATGGAGCTGGAAAAGATGGGAAGTGATGTGAATAGAGGAGGGGTGGATATATACATCACTTGTCAGACAGTTCTCCAGCCCAGCCCAGGGGAGTGGAGAGATTATTGCTTTTGTTTTGGTCAAAGAGGCAGCACTTGAGAGTAAATCAGCTCTTTGTTTTTGTGTGTCGCTTCCTAACATGCCTCCCAGCATTCATTAATTTAGAGTTGGGAAAGAAGCAGGCAACATACCATGAAATAAAGCCACAGTATACCCTTTAATGTCTTTGGTAGCCTAAATGAAGTCTGCAACACCCCCTATGGGGAGTTGTAGCTCAGAACACAGGTGTCCCTCCATTAAAATTTAAATGTGAGATCAGTTACATTACTGCACTGCCAGTTTGGGATCTTTATGTTACATCTCTTAGCTTAGATGTGGCACCACTGCTGTTACAGTATGTTTTCTAAAGGGATCATTCTTCTCATCTTGACTTTTCCTCCATAAAGCTGTTCTTTGCTCATATTCTATGCTTATTTACTTAAGATCAGGTTCTGAGCCTATCTCAAGGCCAGCTGCAGCTGAAATCTAGACGCTGCTGCTTTATATTAAAACTAAGAGCTCTCGATCAATGAGGTCAATGTCTGGACCTTGAAGTCAGTCAGGGGGAGAAAGGTGAAACTCTATTCACGTCCCATGGCATCAGAAAAGCTGAGCTGCTACTTCAGGAGAACCTCACTCCCCTCAGCGCTGACCCTAGTATGTGCCTGACTGCTGATGGCCAGATTGGTCATTGTTGAACATGAACAAGTTTTGATTGTGGATCACAGTATTCCTACATCATGATTTTAGATAGCCTGGGGAATGTGAAAGTTCATGTGATAATCAACATTGTAACAGTGAAGTTTAGCTTATGTGCTTCACATAATTGCAGCACTCACATGGGCTGCACACTTAGGAAAAATTATAGGTTGGTGGAAAATTAAAAATATTATCTTACACTATTGGTACCCAGTAAGAGCCTCATTCCTGGGCGTAGCCCCACTAGTGACGTACAGTGCCCCTGTACTTCCCCATTGCAGTAATCTTTGCCATATTTCTGGCTCCCAGGTTTATGTTTGACGCCTAAGACAATAGACAATCCTTGGACTGTTGTTCAGAGGAAATCATCACCTCTGCAAATGTATGAAGACTGTGACTACAGAGATTAGCTCTGTATTCTCTGTGTTTATAACTGTTACTTCAAGAATAAAATTGGTGCGTAGAAATTGTAAATGAGCAGACTAAACTGTGGAAATAGTATCTTGTATTTCATCAGGGTTCTGGCCTTGCTGGATTATATCTGGATTGCATTGTACATACATAAATATATTATTTGGACATTACTACATGGAGAGTGGCTTGGTTGTGTTTTATAATTAAGACAAAAACATGTATATTCTGAGTGTTTTTCACAACTCTTTGGGAACATTTTGAGAAGACTCAATTTATATTGTCCCTGTTCTTTTACTAGGTCAACAGAGAGGTGTCAGAGCCCTTGAATTTCTCAGTTTTGATGCAGTACAGGTATAGTACAGCTACACAGTTTCTAAATTTGCTTTTCATGTGTCTCTTGACTAATTGTGATTGCACAAGCAGCACATTTGGAGAATCAAATGTGTATGAAGGCTGGATAGATCTATATTCATGATCCTTTATCATCACTAACTTTGCCACTACTACAACTGCTGAAGGACATCACTGGGCAGTTAGATAAATTGTCAGTAATGTAGAATATTCATTCTGTCACATCTGATGTGTTTTGTCTTCTCCTCTCTCAATCAGTGTACTTTGTGCAAGATGACGGAAGAGGTCATTGTCATTGCCAAGTTTGACTATATGGCCCAGCAGGACCAGGAGCTGGATATCAAGAAAAATGAGCGCCTCTGGCTCCTTGATGACTCTAAGTCCTGGTGGAGGGTTCGAAATGCCACCAACAAAACAGGCTTTGTGCCGTCCAACTACGTGGAGAGGAAGAACAGTGCCAGGAAAGCTTCGATTGTCAAGAATCTAAAAGACACGCTAGGTACAAAAAAGAAATCTTTTATGGCTTCTGCTTTCCACATGTCATAGTTATAAGCAATGACCATGCTTAAGTTTATGCTCACCAAAGTCCTTGTTTATTTATTTTTTTTATTGTTGGAGCTCACAAAACACCTGTTAACCTGCAGAGACATTGCATTTGTATATCTTCAGTCACTTGTCAAATGTTTTGGCTGTAAGCTGACTTTGTGTTTCATACATAGTTTATTTATGTTAATTAACATAGCAAAGTAGAGCCACGGAGCATTGTTTATCAAGGCCAGCTGTACCACAGTTTGTTTTTGACCACAGCATTACTATATCTACTGATGTCAGGCTAATGTTTAATTGATATAATGCCGTAAGCTATGTTTTTTCACAGTGCACTATCGTGAAGATTTAGTATCTTGGTGGGGAGTGTCTATTGTGTCGTATCTCATGTAAAGTGGTGTTTTATTGTGAAGCATTTGCTCAGGGAAGCCAGTGTTATATTTTCTTGATTTCAGCTATTCATTCAGAGGTTAAATACAGTTTGTTTTACAACTGTGGCACTTGTGAAAACTAGCTAGTGTTTTGTTTGTTTGTTTTGTATGTAAACAGTCACCAGGGAAGATTACTCCCCTGTTCTTTTATCACAGCAGAATTGATGCTGAACAGGTGTCGTCTCCTCTATTAACACAGCAGTAATATTTCTGGGCAGTGCCATTTGCCAAAGGCCCTGTGCATGTAGGAATAAGCCAAATGCAAGCCAAGGTTACTGTTTGTCTTAGCTTAATTCTTCTCGATGACAGATATTCATGATAAACTGGGATACACTACACACTAGCATTCAGTCTGTATGATAGCTAGAATGCTTGGCATTTGTTTCACCTGTCATTTCACTTCTGTGATTTTATAAAATGCAGTCTTGCCTCTAGTTTCAGATCCATTTCATGTTGTAATCTCCAGTCTGTTCAGCTCTGTGGGGCGTCATTGTCAGGGTTAAGAACACTGATGGGACACTCATGTTTGTTGGTATCCTTCAGCCATATTTGCTGTTAGATTTGCCACTCTGGGGACTGAACGTCTGCTTGGTACTGACAGTAAATCACAGAGAGCTGTGTAAATAAAAATAATAACGTGTATTTAAATAGGAAATGTATGCAATCAAATAGGAGAAAGAACTAGAGAAGAAGAGACCCTATTTAAATATGTAAATAAATACACACTGTGGCAGAAGGGCTTTCAAATTAATATATACGCTGGTTATATTTACAGTTTACTGTACTGGGGTGATTGCTGTGTCCTGTCATAGAAGTATGGATTAACTGTTCATGTCCGGGATGTGAGGGGTCTGAAGGGTGAATGTAGTATTGTCTGTTTGTTTTAGTTTTATCAATCTTATTTGGAGGCTGAACTATAAAAGCTCAAGCCATCACCTGCTGTTAATGGGCCTATTTGACAGAAACATCAAACCACACTTATGAGACTGACAGAAGAAACAGCTTTATCTTCTTTGCTTATCTTTGATGTGGTGATGATGTGCTCCTGTGTAGGGTGGCCTCTGCAAGGAAGCCCTGAGACCCAGACGGGCTTTTCCCCTGCTGAAAGGATTGAAAGAATGGGGGTAGTCAGGGCACTGCTAACCAGAAGTGTGTCAGCCATTTATAACGATAGCAGACTTCAGTATTTGCAAAACACTTACTGTACCTCTTAGACACGTGAACTATATTTTCCTGTCAGCTGCATAGCAGTCGGTCTGTGTGTGTGCGTGCGCATGAGTATTTTGGAAAGAAAAGGGCTGTGTGCTAAAATGCTATGAAAAATAATATAATAACAGAAAAAAGTTCTCTAGATGCAGCTCATTGATTGAAATTGACCAGACCTTTCCAGTTATACTACATTCTGCTGTTGCTTTAAATCTGATCAGTCTGCTTTGCCCTGAAGTGTGTAGATTTGTGTTGTCGTACAGTCACGAGTCTCCCAACAACTTCTACCTGTCACTGATCAAATAACCTCAGGAGAACAGCTGCATGAATGACACACGCAAACACTCAGGTCTCACTCACATATATCCAATAAGACAGAAGTAAAACTAAGCCTTGTTAAACACTAATATAATTATATAGCCATAGAATTTTTGTAAATCCTTTGCCTCATATAATGGTGTTTATGGTAGGAGATTGTGGGTGAAGCAGCCTGATGATCATTCTTTCATATGTTACGTGGGTGGAAAAATCAAAAAAAAATTTCTTGTTTAAAGAAGCCTGTAGCAGGGTGTGTAGCGGTGTCGTCTTTGAAAGAATGTGTGAGGGTATAATGTGTCTGCAGATGGCTGTGTTTAGCTGTGCAAGTGTGTGTGTTTCTATGTTTGAGGCCAAATGCTTCTTGGGTTTGTTGTAAAGTTGTGAGTGTGTCTGTACAAACAGCTGCAGTCATGTGACACTGAGTCACTCAGCCACTGCAGTGTCCCCATAGTCTGTTTTCTAGCCTTGTATAGATATCAATCCAATGTTAAATTATGTTTAAACAGTCCCCCTGGCTCCTTCTTCCCCTTTCCATGAGGCCTCTGTACTCTGCCTTCCAGAACTAGACTGCTAGACTGGAGGTCTCTTTGCTCTACACTCTCATTGGATAAGATTGACCACATGGTCAAGGAGTGGGCCGCCCTGCTCCACTATCTGCCTAGCTCTTTTTGGGTGTTCACATGGAACAACTCTGCAGCTGCAGTGGGAAGAGAACAGGGGCCGGGAAAGAGAGAGGGAGAGGCAGCGAGCCCAAAATGGACATGGCTAACCTATTCAAGCATTTCTTTCGTGAGTTTTCAAATTTCCTAGCCTTCTGTAGCTCTTTAAAGTGTTGTTACAAATGGTGAGAAAGCTTTTGTCTGATTCC
>NW_018127935.1:474284-477078 GCF_001952655.1 Monopterus albus
GAATTTTTCACTTTGGTTTCAGGTTTAGGTTAGCCAAATAATGTGTCATATTTAGAGCAAGCAAAAACAGATTTTGCGCTAACAGGTTTTGCTGGCAGAGGGAGGGAGGGGGTGTCTTAACAGCTTTTGAGACTGTGTCTGTGTAAGCGGCTGCAAAGACTGGGTGGAAGTACTTTAGAAAAGCCTTCTGCTGAGCTGAAGCCTTTAATTTCCTCAGCAGTGCCTCTCTGTCTTTCTTTTAAACACACAGTGCAGCACACATAGTAATACTACTTTTTTTTCTTTTTCTAAAATGTGTCCTAGTGAGTATGCTGCAACTCGGTGAAGTACGTTATCGTGTTTAAGGACCCTCTACCGATTCAGTTTAGGGATATCTCCAACATAGCCAAAGTCTGTTTTCTTATATGCTGCCCTCAGGGCAAGCTCGCTCATTGTGGGAGGGTCCACTCCACAGTTGAAGAGAAGCTGGGTGCTCATGTAGAACACTATAGTCATTGTGCTGAGAGGAGGAAAGGGAGCGTGCTGATTGATGGGACCTGGGCTCCCATCTCCTGCACCTCGCTCAGTTATCAGAGGAATGTCAGGCCACTTTGTGGACCATGGGTACTTTATAGCCACACTGACACAGTTTTCCAAAAGGCTCTGGTGCACACCCATGCTGTAATCTCACCTTGTAACTGTTGAGTGGTATCTTCTGTTTCTGTCTATTTCACCTGCCTGTGTGTGTGTGTGTGTGTGTGTGTCCAGTCTAAAGGATATAGAGATGAGCTAACAGACCTTTTGCTTGTGTAAACAGGTCTGTTAGTGTTGTCTGTCTTTCTGCCCCTCTGCTTTCCTGTTTCTCAGCCTCCACAGCAAGCGGAAACTCTAATTTGAGCTACATTTCTCTCTGAGCTTTGGAGGCATGTAGACCAGAGAGGAAGTGAGAAGTTAGGAGGAAGTTGATTCATTGTGCTGAATCTGTCTTCTGGACTTTCTGGCAGTCACTATCCCTCACTCCCTCTTTTGCAACTTTCTTTTCTCTAAATGACAGTTTAACTGTTCAGTGACCAGAAAATCAAAAGACATAATCAGAGTTTAGGGGGAGTTGTCAGCGTCAGTTATGCCCAAGATGTTTTTCCTATTGTAAAACTGTCCTCTTTGTTTTCCTGTGTTGTCTGCCATTAATAATTAGTTGGAAGGAAGGGAGCAGTAGTCTGGCTGTTGAAAGGCAGCCAGCGCTGTAAACAAGAGAACAGCTGTAACATCTACACTGGGACTTAGCTTCTTGTTTGAATTTAATCTTATCTGGAGCTGCAGCTAACTGTTATTTATATTATCAATTGATGTACTGTTTGTTTTCTATACTAACTGTTGCTTCTATTGTTTGTCAGCAAAAATCTAAAAAATACTCATAAGATCCCAGTGTTTCCGGGGTCACACCTTTAAATTGTTTTGTTTTGTTGGAGGAAAAATCCAGAAATATTCAGTTTATTGAAATTTTATAAAGCCATAAAATGTTCCCATTTGGAAATAGGGAATTTTTGCTAGCTCAGCTGGGCCTGCTTTGTAATCTTATTTTTGATCATTTAGTTCCAGATGTGATTTAGATAGGATTTAGGATTTGTATGGTATCAGCACTAGTTTTAGAAAATTGAAAAGATCATTTCTCAGGACTTTTCTGCTGTGCACTTTCTTCCACAAGTAATTATTACGTCAAGGGTATGCTCTACAATACAGCAGAATGAACAGTGTCAGTGTCATGATACAGTTTGCATCACTAGGTTATCACAAAAGTACTGTGCTAAAAGCAGAGTTATGGAAATCTTTGGTAGAGAACTGAGGCACTGGTACTGAATCGAGGGGAATCCCAGCCATATGCACTTGTGGCCTGACAAAATGTACCTTAGACTTAGGCCACCAGAGTAAGGTTTATGAACAAATAAATAATAAACTAAACAAAAAAAAAAGTGTGAATTTACTGCCAACAAAAATATTTTTGTAAGCTAGAAATATCTGAGCAGGACTTGGAGAGGGAGCTAATCATTCCACTGTTGCTGCCATGATGCACAGCTACACATATTGGAACTGATACAGCCACCTGTTGCATTTTTACTATCGGCACAGGTTCTGCTTGGCAAAGCCCCTGACAGTAGCTCTGCATTGTCCAGAGCAGTAAAAGCCAAATGGCTCTGCTCTGCTTCATCAAGGAAACCTGATGGATGCCTACCTTTGAAGCCTCTGGCAACTGAAGTTGAAAGACCTCTGTGTTTCTTGCACAGCTGTCAGTCAGTCATGTTAGCAGCTTGATTGAAGCTTTAGTTTTAAAAGGCAGCCCCCATTGAAGAATATGCCAAGTTGTGCTTCTGTGTTCCCCTTTACAGGTATGTGCCAAAAAATTAGAATATCGAGGAAAAGTCTATTTATTTCAAGAATTTGTTTCAAAAAGTGAAACTTGTATGTTATATTAGTTCACTACACACAAAGTGAAATATTTCAAGCCTTTATTTGTTTCAATTTTGATGATTATGGATTAAAGACAAAAAAAACCCCAAATCCAGTATTTCACAAAATTAGAATATCATGACAAAGTTCAACATTGTAGGCTCCCTGTGTCCCAATCTAGTCAGCTAATTAATGCAAAACACCTGCAAAGGTTTCCTCAGCCTTGAAATTGTCTGTCTGGTTGAGTAGGCTTCAGAATAATGGGGAAGACTGCTGACTTGACGGTTGTGCAGACGACCATCATTTACACCCTCCATAAGGAGGAAAAGTCTCAAAAGGCAATTGCAAAAGAAGCTGGATGCTCACAGAG
>NW_018127935.1:477900-533726 GCF_001952655.1 Monopterus albus
GGTTTTTTTTTGTCTTTAATCCATAATCATCAAAATTGAAACAAATAAAGGCTTGAAATATTTCACTTTGTGTGTAGTGAACTAATATAACATACAAGTTTCACTTTTTGAAACAAATTATTGAAATAAATGGACTTTCCCTCGATATTCTATTTTTTTGGCACATACCTGGAAGTTGTCTGACTTTTTCAGACAGCCTGTGGTGTCATAATGTTTAGCCACATAGTAGACTATGCGACTGAGGCTTGTTGTTGCGTCACACGTCTGGTGATTGCCAGTGAAATGATGTTAACATGTTGTGTAAGCAGCCTAGTTAAAATTACAATTAGAATATGACATGTATGGGCCATGTGTGTACTTGGCTGACTACAACCAAATTATAATACATGCTGTATGTGGCTCTACAGTGTTGGCTTTTAAAAAAAAAATTTTTGTCAGATAGCCAGCCATTTTCTTGTTGCTAAACGTGTTCCAGCGCTCATATTCTGTTCAAGGGGGCCGTTCAGACATGGTCAGACAGCCTGACGCAGGGTGTTGTCGTCCACAGAGGAAGAGCCCTGGAATGGAGGGAAGCCAAGGGGTCAAAGGGGCCCTAGCAGACAATGGACAGTCAGCATAGGGAGCCCAGAGTTAAAAACAAAACTATTTCCTGCCTGTCATTGGTAGCCAAACAAACTCCCCGACACTTTCTTCTCCTCCTGTTGCACCTCACCTGTAAATGAAAAGTGAAGTTGTTTTTCGCAGGGGCTTCCAGTAACATAAGTCTCAATACCTGTCATTGTTTGCTGTGGTTTACTGCCATTCATTGCAAAATAATTTCCTTCCTCCTCATCCTTCTCACAAGAAAAGGCATGTGACATTAAAAGACATTAAAAAAAAAATTCAATGTACACTACTCTTTGATTTCTCTTCCGGTCTTATAAGCTTTACCCATGTGACAGCTGAGTAGTGGTATGGTGTGTGGGTTTCAGTGGAAGCATTCAACTGCCACATCTGTGTATAATGACAAGAAGTTGATGCAGCTGCAGTATTTAGTGTTGAGTTCAGGTGGAGAGAGCTAGGAAGTTATTCTATTTTTTTCTGCAGAGTACTTTTACTTCACTCTTTCTGCTACAGTATTTGTGTGCAAATTTGCCACTTTCTATTAATTTACCTGCTACTTAATGTTTATCGAAATTCTGCTCCTACTCACATGGTTGTGTTGTGAAGATGGCAGATCTGGGCAGCATAGTGGCCGGCTGGTTAGATTAGGACTGTCCCAGAACTCTAGTAGCCTTTGTAAAGAACAGCTTTGTTGGAATTTCTACCTTCTTTTTTGCTTCTCCATTCATATTGGCAGTGAGTGAAATTGTGTCAGAAATCTCTGTTCGGCCATAAATCCCAGCTTCAGTCCAACATGTCAGAAGCGCTCAAAAGTCAGTAACCATCAGCTGAGCAGAATGCAGCAGAGGGGCCTTACTTTTCTTAGCACCAGGTTTGTGTGTTTGGTGTGAAAGTAAGATAGGAGTATCTGCTAAACTGTAAAAGGAAGCCTAAACTTAGTTGTACACTACAGTACAGCAACATGGCAGATAGACCCTGGCAGAAGCAGATGCCTTCAGTAACGACCCCCTTATCTTCTACCTGCACCGACAGCCTGCTCTAAACTTGGCTTAGATTGAGCATCTAGTCAAATGCAATGGTTTTGGGTTCTGTGTTGTTGGTTTTTAAAGCAAAACATTCATGTGGCTATAGCAGGAAGCAGCAAGCAGAGCTGTGTTACCTGGCCACAGTTGATCTTCTCATGTGCTGATAAAAGATACTTTACATTTTGCAGGGTTAACCTCTAACTAACCTTTGTTTGGCACTACTCAGATGATTTCCAACTGCAGAAGAGCCAGGCCTGCAACCCGATCCCCACTGTTTAGCCTATATTTGTTTACACTTTGGCAAATTAAGAGCCATCGGATGTACTGGCAACTATCAGTTCATTAGTTTGATAGGCAGGTGTTATGAGGAGCATCTTTCTAGGTGGAAATCTGAGATGATATTTTCATAGAGTGTAAGTAACACTGAATCTAAAATGTGTATCTTATGTCTGTGTTCAGATTTGATCAGATTGACACAAACAGTGGCCAACGGGCATGAAGGGTTTATAAAGTCATCTCATATGCTATTGTTGACTTGTCTATTTTGGCAGTTTCATTTATATGTAAAGTGTGTATATTCAGATCTAGATTTATGGATGTATAGTTTTTATATATGTTTGCAGTTGCAGTTCCTCCTTTTGGGTTGTTAAGAGTGCACAGAGGCATAACTAGACCTAACCACCCCCAGACAGCTCTTAACACCCTGTCTGGAGTTTATAGTTGTGTACAGTGTTGTTCCTGATGACAGGGTCTACTGAGAAGCAGGTTGGCAGGGGACTCTCAGCGCTACCATGAAATTTGTCTGCACTGTTTGAGTCACAAACACATTTCATATTTCAGTAAAGCAGATTTAGTGTGGCGTTGTTGCACATTAGTCATGCGAACACACAACCACCCTCAGCACTGTCCTGAGGACTACACCCTGCCTTCATATATAATTTTATCTCGCTGACTTTTGATTATGTAAACAGCCCTGCGAACGTAATCAGAACTAGTCACTACTTTACTTTGGTTGCTCACTGTGTCTGGTGTCATGTCTGCATTCTCAGCTTTAGTCTTCAGCCTTTCCTATATCATCAGTAAAACCATCAATGCGTGATGATAATGTCATATTGCCTTTTGCACCAACAACCTGCCTTGTTTCCACAGAACAAAATAAAATACAGATAGACTGCTGTCTGGTCTCGTGGAAAGTACAAATAAGCTTTGATCTCACCACTACGTCTTCTCATAGCCATGCACGTTGTTTCGTACAACTGTTAGTGTGCCAGGCTGCCAAGTGGAAATTCTTTTTCCAGTAATGACAACAGACCTGCCAAAGCTTGGCCTCTGGGCTCCATAACCCAGGAAGAGGATAAAGGACCTGGTAAACCCCTTTCAGTTTAAACATGGTGCCACGGAATGCACGTCTTATGCCAGTGCATTGCCTGCATGCGTGATAAAATCCGCTCTATGGTTATTCCCAGGGAATGCAAAGGAAAAGCCAGTTCGCTGCTAAACCCCTGCTGATAAAGCCTTGATAAATATTCTCTTACTCATCACCACACTACTCTGACATCGAACGGTCAGCTCAGTGGAGAACTTGTGCAGTCTGTTGGGAGGAAAGGCAGGTAGAGAGAGTGCTGGCAGGAACGGGTTAGTGTAAGCAAGGCTGCATGTGCCAGGGGGTGATTAGCAACAGTGAAATGTGGCTGAACCTTTTTGCTTCGAGTACTTGAACAAAGTAGTATACTTTTTTTTTTTAGTTTTCAGTCGATTTCTAGGCCCATGCCAAAACAAGTTTTTAATCCCACATAGATTGTTTTCAGCTATTACTACATTATTTCATAAGTACCTACGGTATGATATTTAGCCCTACTTTCAGCACAACCTCCTAATGCTTATTATTACTGCCTGGTATTTGTGTGGGATTCTTTTTCTCCTCCTGTAAATTTTCAGAGGTGTTTTTTATTGGAGAGTGTGTGGTTTTTGTTTTTCTGTTCAGACATGTTCTGCATGAGTTAATGTGTGTGTGTGTGTGTGTGAAAATTGGAATTTCAGGGACTTTTGCTTTAGTAAAATTATGACTTAAGTTTTTAATATACTGAAGAAGACCTAAAGGACCTAATGACAGGATATAGGTTGCCTTGTAATTAAGTTTTTAACCTTGTTCACTAGTGCAGAATCTTAGGATAACTATGTCCATACGGAGTCGCATCGCAGTGGCAGCAGGTTCAGCTAGGTAGCCCAGGTATCTCTCTCCCTTGCAACATTTTCCAGATCCTCCTGGTTGAACCCAAGGTGTTTCCAGGCTAGATGAGATGTATAGTCTCTCCAGTGTATTCTGGAGGGGGGTCCATTTTTCCTAATCTAGGCAAGATGACATGATAATTATGCTTTGTTTCTGCAAATATTTAAACTTCTCCTTGATTTTTAAACATTTCGTTTTTTTTATTTTTTGGTCTAGGAATTGGGAAGGTAAAGAGCAGAAAGGGTGGAATGAGAGACACAGCCTCCAATGCCGACACGGACATGTATGCCGATAATGGCGAGCGGCTGTACGACCTCAACCTGCCCGCCCTGGTCAAGTTCAGCTACGCAGCGGAGCGTGAGGACGAGTTGTCTCTGGTGAAAGGCACACGGGTTGTGGTGATGGAGAAATGCAGCGACGGCTGGTGGCGTGGCAGCTACAACGGACAGTGTGGCTGGTTTCCCTCTAACTATGTGACAGAGGACATGGATGGCATGGCAGGAGGAGGGGGCACAGGTGGCTTTGGAGACCCAGCTGGATCATTAACAGAGAAGCTAGCAGCTGTGATGAACATCACTGCAAATGGAAACAGAGTGCTGCACACGGTTCAGGCACTCTACCCTTTCAGCTCAGGCAATGATGAGGAGCTGAACTTTGAGAAGGGCGAGGTGATGGAGGTCGTGGAGAAGCCTGAGAATGACCCTGAGTGGTGGAAGTGCCGCAAAGCAGATGGACAGCTGGGCTTGGTGCCTAAAAACTATGTCACTGTGCTGGACTCCACCTCCCATAAACCCACAGCAGGGCCTGCTGGGCCACCCACACCTGACTGTGACTACATCTCGCCCTCAGGCATTGGGCGCTTTGCGGGGATGGAGTGGTACTACGGAAAGGTGACACGCCACCAGGCAGAGGTGGCCCTCAACCAGAGAGGCATAGAGGGAGACTTCCTCATCCGAGACAGCGAGTCTTCGGTCAGCAGCCTGCATCTGTTCATGAAACAACTGTTGTTTGTAGTTGCCTTGAAACACTATCTTAGCTGATAATAACGTCATATTTCATTTTCTTTTCACAGCCGAATGATTTCTCCATCTCCCTGAAGGCTCAGAGCAAGAACAAGCATTTCAAAGTGCAGCTGAAGGAAAACCTTTACTGCATTGGACAGCGCAAGTTCAACTCTATGGAAGAGCTTGTTGAACACTACAAAAAGGCCCCCATCTTCACGAGTGAGCAGGGCGACAAACTATACCTGATCAAGGCCCTTGCTGCTTCCTGATCCCTCTGTGTCACCCAAACACACACTCCCACACAGACACACACCTCCGTGTTTTTAACTGCATCCATATATATATACACACACAAAGACACTTAGGCCAGAGCACACGCTAACATTTAAATTCCAAGCCTGAGGACTTAATACACCATCAAGACCAGATTTGGTAGCATTCCAAGAGGATGTATGGAAGCAAAATCATGGGACAGTCTTGGAGGAGTTGGGGAGGAAGATGAAAAGACTATGAACTCCTGAGAGCTAACTACAGACCTTTCCATCACTATTTTAAATTATCCAGATATGTTAGGTCATAGGCGATGCTATGTATTTCCATCTTGGTATCTATTAGAGTTGCATTTAGTTTCTTTTGTTAATATGTAATAGCCAGTTGTTTATTTCTCTGTCACGCAAGCCTTTTTTCTAAGTCTAGCGTAGAGGTCATTTCATCTTGTTCTTTACGGTTGTGGACACAGTAATCCACAACCTCTGCTAACTGCTAATCACAAATAAAAATCAAGTGACCAAAATGTATTTATTGAGACAACTAGTATCATGGTTATAGCGAGTGGGATATCGCAATAGTGTTTCTCAAACTAGAAATTCAACAATTCCTTTTGTACAACAACTGCTCATGACTTCACAATCAAACTAGTGTCCTCACACCCTCACTGTATCTCTGAAGAGAGGCATGGACAGTTTATTCATGTGTCTGAAGGTGGTATGAAAAGTTAAAAGGTATTTTCTGTAATAGTCTGGAGACTTCCACAGTGCAGCACAGACCCTCGCCCCATGCTGGAGTGTCTCTGATCCTCCTAGTGTTGCCAAAGCTGGGTCTGTGGAGCTGTAACAGGAAACAAAGAGCCAGTCCAGGCAGTCCAGAGGATGTCACTTCCCCTGAATTAGCCACTGCTGGAGGTAATGGAGGAGTAAAAGGTCACCCAGGGGCTGTGTTTGTGTGGCTGCGGAGCATATACACGACTAGTCAAATCTCTGGGCAAACTTTCCCACTCAGTTCAATGGAAAAGTGTGTCCAAACTTTTGGCTAGTAGTGTACATTGAGCTAAAGCACCCTCTTCCTCAAGGAGGCCAGAGGATTTTCAGAAAACAGTGATTTCAAACTGAATACTGCTGAAAGAAAAGCAAACTGTTTTAAATGCTTTAATGTTTTGTTTGATATTTGGTCATTTATTTTCATATCTAATGTCTACACTTAGAGCAATTTTAAGTGTTGGTAAAGCCTGAGAAACACAGCTTGTTTTAACAAATGTATGGTCAAGGTCAACTTCAGTGCATCTAAATGTTTTCAGCAGAACACTTGGTTTATAATGGGCTCTAGTGAATGAGTGGTCACTGAGGGAATATTGACCAAGTACTGTTTGATTGCTGGGGGGCAGCTAGAACTGGTGCCTGCAACCAAAGCTGCAGCAGCTTTGGCTGACAGAGGGCCACTCTAGCAGTGGGCTCAGGGAGATGAGGATGATGATGATTAGTTTTCCAGCCATGGCCAGTTAGGCCCGAATGCAGACAATGAGAGTGGAAGAGGGATTTCAGAGAGGAGAAATGGAAAAATGGATCCTTACAAAAACAAAAGCAGTGAATCAGGATCTATGGAGGAGACTTGGAAAATCAGTCCCACTGGGTGAGAGTATCTGGAATACTGCTCCCAGTCATATTTGGGCGGGGGAAAAGAATGGAGCTCAACGCTGATGTATCATAGTGGAGAATGAAAGGTTTTGGATGGGAGTATTTTATTTAAGGTCTAGTAAGTTTATGTGTGAAAAGTCAGTCATGTCACAAAGAGCTGAAACGTGAACATTTTCTCTTCTCCTTTCACCAGGCGATTGTCGGAGCTGTTCATACTAGAACTGTGTGACAGTGAGATTTCTCTTTAAACCATAAATTATCAACATTGAAACAATTACCTTTACATTTGATTTATGCAGGATTAAAATGGCATGGTCTAAGTTTAAACCCATAGTACCAGGCGATCTGCAATTATCTGTATTATACAAACAGTTTTTAGAAAAGGCAGCATTCCAGAATGAAAGCCTCTGTTAGGCTCAAACAGATTTCTGACTACATCTGAGTGTAAATCACAGCATCTTTATCATGTGATTTGAGTAACTTGTTGACTCTTAGGTACCAAATCTGTAAAGATTTATTTAAACTTCACACATTACCATTATTTCAGTGTGTGCAGGATATTAGTGCCTGTACTTTGACTTTATCTGGCTGCATCACTTAAATATAAATTTGAGTTGTAGGATCCTGTTGCATGTTGCACCAAATCCCTGGCTGTTGAATTTGTGCCATGTTCTTTTTAAACACTTTACGTGAGACAGTGTTTGCCTGCAGTCTATCAACTGCTTCCAGTTTTTTATGTCTTCTGAAATTTCTTCCCTGAGTTCAGTTCTACAAAATCTGCAATATTACGCAGAATGCAAGTGACAAACACCAATGCAAAGTGCCCTATTTTGAGGGATTTAGGAGATTTTAATGTGCCTTCTAAGCTTTCTGTCAACCAAAGGTTTAGTGTTCCTTTTTTTTTTTTTTTTATCCAGTTCTTCCCACTTCTTGTCATCACTGTGTACTATTTGGTTAAAACTTTGCATGTGCGTTAGTTGGGTCTGAATAGTGGGCGATGTGTTGGGGCTTATAAAAACACCTTTACTGAGGTGGGATTGTCCTTTAGTGCCCTTTCTGTTGCTGAAAATGTCAGTTTTTTTGTGATGCATAAAATGCCCATTAGTTGGTATTGTGTGTAGTTTCAAAGTGACCTTACCCTAGCTGATCTCATCGAGTATAACTTAAGTGAACAGTGATACATGTACAGTATAAAATACGTGCTGATGTTCATTTAGAAACCTAACCCCAGGTGTGATGTAATCATGACCTAAATCTCATGTATGATCACCTCAAGTAACGGTATCACATGTTGTTGGTGTAAAGAATGTCATGGTTTCCAAGGGAATAGTTCTTATGTCCGTATGTATTTCACATAGTGTAAGACACTCACCTTTGCAGTTTAGCAGCTAAAGTGTTAAAAAAAAAATCCTCAATACGTTTGACTTTATATTCCGATACAGAAATACAGTATCTCCCTGCTTAGATATTAACTGGGATTTGTTTCATTTACACCAGTGGAGGCTGCATGAGTAGAGCCTTCTGGTTTTAAATCTGCTTAAAAAGACACTGAAGTCAGTTGTGACAGATATTATCAAGAGATTGACTATCTAATCATTTTTTATGATCAAGAACTACAGCGCAGCAGGAACTGTTTCTCGACTACAAAACAAGCCCAAGTGAATCTTGACATTTAAAAGATTTCTTGATAATATTTAGAGCAAATGGTCCATGTTTAGCTTTGGTGCTTTTGTACTGCATATATTTCTCTGGTGTCTTTGTCACACAAGACTTGATCTGTATGAGAGACAGTGTAGAAAACAGGTGTATAATGATACAGGCAGTGCTGTGAAGGTTTGTCACGTTCTTAATTCTTCACGGAAGGGAGATTGTCTTCAGATGTAATAATTTAGAAGTTTATTAGTGTTCAAAAGATGTAATAAACAGTCTGAAAGTGATTACGTCTACCCTGCAGTGTTTGGCCCCTTCTCCTCTCCTCTCCTCTCCTCTCCCCACTTTCATGGTGCACCTTGCGGAGTGATTACGTCTACCCTGCAGTGTTTGAATACTCTTGAATGATTTATTAAATGCTGATATTTCCACTTTTTGTTCTTTAGATACAATTTTACTGAATTACAAAATTCACCAAATAAAAAGTTTTAGGCCAACTGTTTGTCTACAACTTTATGAATACTAGATTTTTTCCCTGTTCTTTGTTTTCCCTTTGTTATAATGTAGTTTAAACCAGGACATTAACTAACAGACAGCAGATGACTTGTGCATGAGGACAAGAGTGTATGGTGTTTGTGTGCCACCTGGTGGTCATTTGTATCATTACAGTTATTGGCACCACCGAGGCCAATCTGAAAAAAGATCTTAAAACACAATCTTATATTGGTCCCTTTATTTCAAAGCATTCAAACTTTCAAAATAAGATTCAGTCACATCATTCCATATACAAAATACTTCCCTTCAAGGAGAGACGGACAGCCTTTTTGTTCAAGCATCCCCATTTATCAATCAACCTCACTGTCGAAGTAGCATGCAAGATGTCATGGAGGATAGGAATGTGGGCTTATGGTGTTATGTAACTTTAGGGCAGGTTGAGCCAAATCTCACCACAGTCTTACAGCAGCTGAGCCTTGGTTTGTTCCTGCGTCAGCCACAACAGAATAGCATGAGCCTTCCCGTCAACTCTACCAGCTTTGGTTCTTGTGCCAGTGGGACCCCAGAAGATTCCCATAAGGCAAAAGTATCAGGAAAAAGATATAGGGGAACAAACACTAACATATTTTTAACACCACAGCAAGCAAAGAAGATGCAGTGTTTAAGGCCTTGAGTAGCCCTGCTGATAATACAACGCAAAGTAGTTACTACTTATCAGTGATTATATCTGTATAGATAAAAGCCATGGTCTTTGACATACATACAAAAATCAAAGTGCAATAACATATATATAAAGTTAGAAAACACATTAAAGTTTGATAAGTAAATAATTTCAAGTGCTGAGAAATACATAGCAGAAACCCTCCTCAGGAAAAGTCTGCAGATCTGCATAGTGCTATGTAGTTGAAAAGTAGACTGGTACTGTGATCTGAGTGAAATGGAGGGAGCTAACACAGGAACGCATTTTAGAAGTAGAGTAAGTCGGATATGGCGCCAGGCAGGTGGGTCATCAGCTGCACTCTGATCCACCAGTGAGGCTCCATGGGGTTGTACCGTGTGTAAGGACGCTTGGACACGATGGCGTCAGTGATGTCATCAAGAACAGGAGCCATATCCTTCTGTCCGGTGCTGCAGTAAGAGCCCACCAGAGTCATGTGGTGCTCAAAGTGGGCTTTCCCATAATCCTCCTTCACAACTGAGGGTGCTTCGTTCCACAGTTTGTTGGCAGTGGCTGCCACAGTGTCGCGAGTCAGGATGTCGGTGGCCACGATGAAGTTCCCTGGTTCGATTACAGACACTTTCACACCCCAGGCCTTCATCTCATAGCGAAGGCAATCAGAAAAAGCCTCCACACCGTATTTAGAGACACAGTAAGGTGAGCGCATTATATTCCCCATCCTCCCATACATGCTGGACATGTTCACAATGCGGCCTGCAGTCAGTCAGATAAAAAGTGTCAGAAATGTGTAAAAGATTTGATACTTTTCTGCATCCAATCCTCTATAGATGCCTCTCTGTAAATAGTAAATGAAAAGGTTTAAGCATCACAACCAGCAATAGAATGATGTAAAAGGAAATTAAGGATCTGTGGTGCAGCTTAACTCTCAGACTGTTAATCCCCCAGGTCCGTAGTTTGACTGTCTTCAGAGACATAACAGAACTACATCACTGCTTCTTGATGAGTCACATGTTGCCATCTTATTAAAAGCAGTGCACCTCATTGCTGGTCTGAACGCTATTTAACTTGTGTTAATATGTGATAAAATGATAATGTCTAATATTCAGTTGGACATGTTTTTTTTTTTTATAGTGGTTTACCTTTGGCCCTGCGGATTAATGGAAGAACAGCTTTGGTGACCCTGATCACGCCCCACAGGTTGACCTCTGACACCTGTTTGTAGGTGTCTATGGAGGTAAACTCCACTTCTCCAAATGTTGACATGCCAGCATTATTCACCACAGCCCACAGACCTGGGTCATGAACAGTGAGACAAAGTCACAAAAAATTCCCTGAATGAATGAGCACTGATGTTCTTTTATCTGAGTGAGTGAAGACAGGTGCTAATGCAGTTTTCTTATTTACCTCTTTCAGAGTCCTCAAGGTTGTCTTTAATATATTCCACAGCCTGGTTCACCTGCTCCTCGCTGCAAAGGTCCAGTTGGACTACCTTCTAGCGATCTGAATGAAATTCCTCCAGCTCCTTTGCACCCTTTCCACCTTTATCCTACACAGATTACAGGTCTTCTCAGTTACTTCAACTCATGTTAACATAAAATGCCATCATAGCTTTGAAAAATATGCTTAAAAGTATGCAGATGATGGGAAACAAACAATACAGCTCAAGAAATACAATACAGCTATGTTCATTTATGAAAGCAAAGCTTTATTTTGACACATACAACAAAGTTTTGTTTGGACTGCTGTGTACGTACACATCGCTAATCCCAGGCAATTTGGGGGATTCAGTGTCTTGAGCAAGAACAATTCAACATGTGGACTACCAGCACTGAGATTTGAACCCTCAACCTTCTGGTTGGGACACAACTGCTCTACCCACTGCACCACTGTCACTCCACTCCCACTTCCATCAGCTGTCTTGTTCCATGCATGGGTTGCATATCAGACAGATGAATAACATGCCCTTTTTTACATACTCTTTGTTTCTTTTTGCACTCTCAGTAGTTTGAGTAGGTTTGTGGGATACAGTTTCTTGTTGTTTCTTCCTGTTTGTGTGGAGGAAGAGACGGGTGCTGGAGTCTTGAAGTGGTCTTTTATTTTTGGGGGTTCGGGTATCTGTGGTTGTCTGTCACAATGTCAGTCCCACCATGTGGGATTCTTGTGTGGTTTAGTTGTTGCTCAGTGACATCAGTTTGTGCTTGTATCCTCCCTTTGGTGGGTGTAACTGAATTGATATTGTGTGTAAGTGTACTTGTTATGTTTGAGACTTCTGCACATGAACTGACAACCATGCTGTTGAAGTGCCACCTGCTGGCACATCACTGCTAGCTCCACTGTTCACGTGGTTAAGGCTTCAAACACTACTGCTCAGTTACTCACTGTCTTTTCTTTTGTTACAGACTCCTGACGCAGTTGACAACATGCAGTCCACTGATGACGGCTCCAGCAGAATGTAAACAGGCTTTGTGAAAAGTAGAAGTCACAAAAATGTGTGCTGTTACTTCATTTTATTCTACGTCATCATCCCAGATATCCTCTACTCCAAACCTACCCAGCCCACTGTGCCTGCCCCCACACATATTAAAGCATATTTTTCAGGAGAGGGTCAGACCCCAATTTTACCACATTATTTCCTGTTGTGTGGTTTTAGTTTCTTTCATTACCACATCCAAAAGCAGCACAGACCTCCAGTGTTTTCTACTCTGTGAAGTGGCCAGAACTTCTCCTGCGGTGGTGGGAGAGACAACAAGAAAACACTCTGGATGTATTTGAAACAATAGACTGAAATGTCATGACAAATACATCAGATGTGCATGGAATGATAAAGAGTTCTGTAAATAATGTGTTTCGTCTTTTCTACATTTTCTTTTCGCTCTGCCTCCTGAGCCACAAGTGTAAATGGTCTTATACTTGTTGGTCTTATACTTGTATGACCATTTAAACCAAGCCAACCACTCTGTATTATTAGCAAATGAGTCAACATATGAATGTGACCAAATCACAGGGTGATACCTGACTGCTCTACTCTGAAATGAAAGGGTGACTACAGATTAATACAGAAAATCACAAAAAATTCCCTGAATGAGCACTGATGTTCTTTTATCTGAGTGAGTGAAGACAGGTGCTAATGCAGTTTTCTTATTTACCTCTTTCAGAGTCCTCAAGGTTGTCTTTAATATATTCCACAGCCTGGTTCACCTGCTCCTCGCTGCAAAGGTCCAGTTGGACTACCTTCTAGCGATCTGAATGAAATTCCTCCAGCTCCTTTGCACCCTTTCCACCTTTATCCTACACAGATTACAGGTCTTCTCAGTTACTTCAACTCATGTTAACATAAAATGCCATCATAGCTTTGAAAAATATGCTTAAAAGTATGCAGATGATGGGAAACAAACAATACAGCTGAGGAAATACAATACAGCTATGTTCATTTATGAAAGCAAAGCTTTATTTTGACACATACAACAAAGTTTTGTTTGGACTGCTGTGTACGTACACATCGCTAATCCCAGGCAATTTGGGGGATTCAGTGTCTTGAGCAAGAACAATTCAACATGTGGACTACCAGCACTGAGATTTGAACCCTCAACCTTCTGGTTGGGACACAACTGCTCTACCCACTGCACCACTGTCACTCCACTCCCACTTCCATCAGCTGTCTTGTTCCATGCATGGGTTGCATATCAGACAGATGAATAACATGCCCTTTTTTACATACTCTTTGTTTCTTTTTGCACTCTCAGTAGTTTGAGTAGGTTTGTGGGATACAGTTTCTTGTTGTTTCTTCCTGTTTGTGTGGAGGAAGAGACGGGTGCTGGAGTCTTGAAGTGGTCTTTTATTTTTGGGGGTTCGGGTATCTGTGGTTGTCTGTCACAATGTCAGTCCCACCATGTGGGATTCTTGTGTGGTTTAGTTGTTGCTCAGTGACATCAGTTTGTGCTTGTATCCTCCCTTTGGTGGGTGTAACTGAATTGATATTGTGTGTAAGTGTACTTGTTATGTTTGAGACTTCTGCACATGAACTGACAAACATGCTGTTGAAGTGCCACCTGCTGGCACATCACTGCTAGCTCCACTGTTCACGTGGTTAAGGCTTCAAACACTACTGCTCAGTTACTCACTGTCTTTTCTTTTGTTACAGACTCCTGACGCAGTTGACAACATGCAGTCCACTGATGACGGCTCCAGCAGAATGTAAACAGGCTTTGTGAAAAGTAGAAGTCACAAAAATGTGTGCTGTTACTTCATTTTATTCTACGTCATCATCCCAGATATCCTCTACTCCAAACCTACCCAGCCCACTGTGCCTGCCCCCACACATATTAAAGCATATTTTTCAGGAGAGGGTCAGACCCCAATTTTACCACATTATTTCCTGTTGTGTGGTTTTAGTTTCTTTCATTACCACATCCAAAAGCAGCACAGACCTCCAGTGTTTTCTACTCTGTGAAGTGGCCAGAACTTCTCCTGCGGTGGTGGGAGAGACAACAAGAAAACACTCTGGATGTATTTGAAACAATAGACTGAAATGTCATGACAAATACATCAGATGTGCATGGAATGATAAAGAGTTCTGTAAATAATGTGTTTCGTCTTTTCTACATTTTCTTTTCGCTCTGCCTCCTGAGCCACAAGTGTAAATGGTCTTATACTTGTTGGTCTTATACTTGTATGACCATTTAAACCAAGCCAACCACTCTGTATTATTAGCAAATGAGTCAACATATGAATGTGACCAAATCACAGGGTGATACCTGACTGCTCTACTCTGAAATGAAAGGGTGACTACAGATTAATACAGAAACGGTACAGCCCCTGGTAACCACTGTAAGAAGTCTACTGAAATAGATATTTATTAGGGCTGCACGATAAATAATTTGTGTGATTTAGATCCCTGTGCAGTCTCAGAAACCAGTAAACGTTCTAAATGCGTGCCTATACAGCAGGTGGATAGCTCGGTGGTTTCTGTAAAGTTGGGGAAGAATAGTCTGTAAAAGAAAGAGAGAGGGGGGATTCAGAGGATCACAGGTTCGAATCCAGTGCTGCCAAAAATGAAACTGGGCATAGCATTCGTCTAAGAAAGGACAGACGGTGACCTGACAGACAGACAGGCAAGAGATGGAAGCGAGAGGACAAGAGTAAAACTACCGGATGATTTTCTCATTACCTGGTGAATGCAGAGTTTACTGCTGTGTAACGGGAGATTTCTGAAAATAAATGCTTTGTGATGACATGTTTATCTCTCTCAAAAAGTGTTATACAGAGGTGTGCAAGATTGCTAACAGCATGTTGGCATTCTTCTTCTTCTAATGGTGTTTATTGGAGGTTTTCAAGCCAACCTAAGGTGCAGTACCGCCACCTGCTGGTATGTTAGCATTCGCTGTAATAGTGTTGCTTTGTGTTTACACGCGCAGTAGGTGGATTTTGATTCGTCTAGGCAAAGCCAGGTTATCGGTTTTCTTGTTACCAGTGTCTACGCTAAGCTAACATGCTGCAAGCTCAAGCTACAGATGTCTTTTCATCCACCTCATAGCAGGAACATGAATATGTATTCTCAAAAGTTCAAGCTATTTTTGTCTTTTTCGCTCATGAAAGAGTCTGTAAAGTTCTGTTAATCAAATAAAGAACTTGTTTGGATTAGTTTCTCACAAAGTCCAAATTAATATTGCTTACCAAAGTCTTGTCCATGTTGATTATGAGTATTGGTTCTTGAATGGAAAGCTTGATAGTCGCACCTTGTGTAATATTTGTCTTTGTTTTTTTTTTTTGTTTTTTTTTTTTGTTTTGTTTTTTTTGTAGTTGCTGTCTCTGTGCCAAACCTCTCATTCATTCCAAACGCTGGCAGTGGAGTGACTGCAGTGTGACACAAACTGCTGGTCACCGGCGCCTGAGATTACATTTCTTGATAATCAGGGAAACAACATCAGTGCTGAAGATGCAAGGAGAGATCAAGATTCCACGGGATGTTTCAGAGTCACGAAGCGAGTGACTGTCCCGGCTGCCACGGAGAGGCTAACTTCTGTTAACTAACTTCTAACTTCATGGCTTTAATGCTTTGTCTAGACCCACATTACATAAATCAATTTTGTCCTGTATTGGTACATGTTAGAATATCAGATTTTATAAATTCATCCTCCTCTTTTATCCGGGCTCAGCGGCGGCTTTGCGCATGCGCGATTGATTATCAGTCTGGACGTGGGGCGGTGTGGGTCTCCTCTCTGCTCTGACTGCAGCTGGAACTGCTGCGCGAGGCTACTGTGAAAGTTTTCGGACGGGGGGTTCATGATGGTCCATGGAGGTTGTGAGTAAAACTGTGCACGTACATTCATAATTAGTTTTGGCTTGCTTTGCAAGTGAAAGGGTCACTCAGTTTGAGACCACCACGCACAAAAGCATGGACTCAGGCCTGCAACGGGGTTTGTTTATTTCAAGGACTTTTAATTAGCAGAGTGAGAGTGTGTGTGTGTGATGTGTTTGTTGATATTTGTGATTTTGGTGAAGATCAAATCACAGGTAATGGCCAATTTATGCAGAAAACCAAGAAATTGAAAATAGTGGCAGTACTTTTTCTTGTGACCATATGACCCAAACTTAGCTAATACTTTTAAAAATCAGATAAATAAAATTAAATACACTATAACCATAAAAAAAAATGTTTGAACCCTGGTGAAAAATTCACAAGCTACTCGGCATTAATTCAAATTATAGGCATATAAGATAGTTACAATGAACTCCACCATTAGCATCAGCATTTTGAAACATTCTTTTGCAGATTGTGCTTTGGTTGTCTCTGCAAAGAGTTTTTCATTTTTAACAGCAGTCTGTGCACTGACTTTGGTTGACACAGCTGGCTGTAGTGCAGGTGGAACATTCAATCCACTGACACCTGGGTTTCTAAAACAGGAAGCCTTCTTCTGAGTTTGAATCCTCTGATTCTTGCCCTTCTGTGCTTGCTGTAGGCAGGTCTCTTGGTCAGCCGCCTGTTGGAAATGAAAAGTTTTCCAGGGGTTGACAGGCTGTGGCTTTTGGTCTGCCTGGCTGGCTGCTTCTTCGGTAGACTGCTTCACACTGTCTGCTGGTACCACAGATAGCTCTTGTATGACATTTTGGCCCCTGTCATAGTCAGATTCTGCAGACACATTGCCTAAGTGAAGGGGTACATCTGCCTTCATCATCTTGTCTTCTTAGGCATATCTGGATGAATTTACTCCCCTTATTCCTGTCCTGACTGATGAGGTGTTTAAGGGTAATTCTGCCTTTTCTGCTTATGACATTGTCTTGTACCTGCTGTTTAACATCTGTGTCATTGCGCTGCAGACAGGTCTTCTGGTCAGCCACCCATTGGAAATTCATATTCCTGGGGTTAACAGGCCACAGCCAGCTTGGAGGCATTTTGTCCTCCTGGTAGACTGCTTTATTGGTACACTGGGGTTTTACCTTCTTTGCTGGTACCACAGATGACTTTTTTTGTGGCAGGCTGGTCACTGTCAGAGAAGTCTGACTGTCCACTGTCACTGACAAGCTCTTCAGAGTCGTTGTCGGAGTGGAAGACTTTATCTCCCTCATTCTTGTCCTGCACAATGTATTCTTTTCTTCTTTTCGGTGTGTCAAAGAATTCATTGCCTTCGTTCCCAGCCTGCCTGGTGTGTTTTTTAACAGTAATTCTGTTTTCTCCACTTTTTCTTCTGTTGCAATTAGGCATTTTAACAAGATTTGTTATCTCTCGCTCACTGTGTGATTTGGTCTGATAATCTTCCAACTGCTCTGGTGCTCACTGTGCAATTTGGTTTGCTGTAAAGTTTAGTCTGCTGTAGTGTGGTCTGATGTAGAGTTTGGTAGAGTTTTCTAACAGCTGATGCGTTCAGAGATCACAGGCAAGTGTCTTTGGAATGCACGTCATAGGAAAATGGTTGTTATTGGATACCACACATACACGCACATGCACGCATATTTAAACTCATTATTTAAACATGGGAAATATATTGTCATAGTTTTCTATGAACTGAAAATAAAAATGGCGGTGTGGGATTACACTGCTCAACCAGTGTGCATGAGAAAACTCATTCTCTACATTCAGCACTGTTAATGCTGTATTATTTAAAGGACTGAAATATTTGGCTGAATACAGTCCTTTGCTAGTTTATTTGTACACTGTCATACACGGATTTCATATCTGATTAAACAGTCAGTTTTTTCTTCAATAAAGCTATTACAACTATAAATCTGTCTTGTTCTGCTCTCTTGGTTCTTCACTGTACTCCAGCATGATGCACATCTGGGAAAATGGTCCCCCTGAAATAAAAATATTCATACATAAACATGGAGAACACCTTGAAATATTTTCTGGGATTAAGCCACAAGTTGTTTTTACAGAAAGTGTCATTAAACAGTCTCTTACCTCAATGTCCTCATGAGGGAGTCGTCCCATGTATTCACAGCTGTGGCTCTAGCAGCCTGGCTATGAGGAGAAAGACACAATGGACCTAGTTATTTTGTTCTGTAAAGAAAAACTGTGTGGAGCACATTCCACTGAAGCATGCAATCAAATTAAGATGTGCAGTGTTTTAAGTATCATACAAATATTCAACAAGGTTGACTGTAGTAAAGGTTTTGAAATGACTGAAAACCCAAATTAGGCTTCATAGTAGTAGTTACTCCTGCTTTTCAGGCTGCATGTGGGTTTTCAGTCATTTAAAGTGCACAGAAGAATTAAACATTTTAATTATTCACATATTAAATGTTAACATCAAAACGAGACTGCATGGAGTACCTGGATGGAACGTCAGGTTTCTTTGCAGTTTCAAGGAGAAACCTCAGAGCCATGGATGCCTTGTTTTTGGCCATTTGGAGGATCAGGATTTGTGACAAAAAGATGCGCTGTGTTTTAGGTATTATACAAATATTCTACAAGTTTTGAGAATTAGGCTTCATAGTAGTTACTCCTGCTTTTCAGACATGTGGGTTTTCAGTCATTTTAAGTGCACAGAAGAATTAAATGTTTATATCAAAAGCAAAACAAGACTGCAAGACCTGGATGGAAAGTTGGGATTCTTTGCAGCTTCAAGGAGAAACCTCAGAGCCATGGATGCCTGGTTTTTGGCCGTTTGAAGGATCAGGATGTGTGACAAGACATTTAGGGATAACTCAATCGGCTACTCAAAGTTGCTTACACGTTTTATCAACTTGATGTGTTTCACCTGAGAGTGATGAAGGTCAATCACTATGTTATGACAATGTTTGCCATAAACATTACAGATAGAACACTGGAAGTTTTTACTAAAGCTTCATTATCATACAGTAAGTGAAACTGTTACACTACAGTTTGTTCTGACCCTGTGTACAAACATGGTGGATACAAATGCTGAGTGAAAGCACTAATACAGATGTGCACACCTTACAGCTGCTGTCTTAAAACGCCATATATAGGAAGTTTGTCAGTGGATGTACAAGATATTTTTTTAAAAAGCAGGGGATCTTGTGTCTTCTCTAACTTCTGATCTCTTATCTTCTCCGACCTCTCTAACCTCCTTCCTTACCTCTACCACAGGTAACCCTCTGCTTTCTTCATCACGCCTTCATCTCTCCTCTACCCTGTTTCCAGCTTATATTATGTCTTATATTACCTGTCGGAAAAGCGACAACCTTCTCTGTCTTCAATCTTCGATTGTGAGGAGGATGCTATCTCCCCCTGACTCTGGTGTCATGGCTCCCCCAGCCTTGGCTTTCATGATGTACCTCACAGCATTAAGGGGCCGAAGGACCCACGGTGCATGTATGTGCATGTATGTGGCTGTAACTATGGACGTGTGTAACTATGTTAAAAGAATCAATAAAGAATGAACTTTCCAATATCCACGTCTGTCTGTTCATCACACCTTTCTCCGTGTTACCTCCTCTAGGAGCTTATTGTCCATCTTGCTGCTTTCAGAGACTCCACTACCAGGAGGTTCTTAGTCTTAGTCATGATCTTCAGTCTCAGGCTTTTGTAGACTGTCGGAAAATCATCAGTAGTTTCTTTCATTACAACATCCAAAAGTAACACAAACTTGTGGTGCTTCCTACTCTGGGATAATGACCAATAGCAGAAGTCAGGTAAAGTTCCGGAGGTGTCATTGTGGATCGGGCCGATTGGCGCAGTGGGTAACACCGCTGACTGCTGGCCCGACAGGTCGCGGTTCATTTCTCTGTTAAGGCATAATAGCTTGTTTTGTGAGGATTTTGATCCTTGTGCAATGACTTTAGGTGATAAGAGGAGTCAGTAAACGTTCCGAATGTTTCCTTGTATGCAAGCGGATGGCGCAGTGGTTAACGCCACAGACTGTGGTACGGCAGACCGTGGGTTCGAGCCTGTTCGCTGAGCTACATACACAACAAAAACGATGCAGTTCAGTGTGGGGATGTCATCCTCCACGGCAGGTCGGTGTCCGCAGCCGGAAATGGAAAATGAAGTGTGTGCATAGGAGGTAGCGGTCCTTCCTCCTCCGCAATGAAAGCACTAATACAGATGTGCACACCTTACAGCTGCTGTCTTAAAACGCCATATATAGGAAGTTTGTCAGTGGATGTACAAGATATTTTTTTAAAAAGCAGGGGATCTTGTGTCTTCTCTAACTTCTGATCTCTTATCTTCTCCGACCTCTCTAACCTCCTTCCTTACCTCTACCACAGGTAACCCTCTGCTTTCTTCATCACGCCTTCATCTCTCCTCTACCCTGTTTCCAGCTTATATTATGTCTTATATTACCTGTCGGAAAAGCGACAACCTTCTCTGTCTTCAATCTTCGATTGTGAGGAGGATGCTATCTCCCCCTGACTCTGGTGTCATGGCTCCCCCAGCCTTGGCTTTCATGATGTACCTCACAGCATTAAGGGGCCGAAGGACCCACGGTGCATGTATGTGCATGTATGTGGCTGTAACTATGGACGTGTGTAACTATGTTAAAAGAATCAATAAAGAATGAACTTTCCAATATCCACGTCTGTCTGTTCATCACACCTTTCTCCGTGTTACCTCCTCTAGGAGCTTATTGTCCATCTTGCTGCTTTCAGAGACTCCACTACCAGGAGGTTCTTAGTCTTAGTCATGATCTTCAGTCTCAGGCTTTTGTAGACTGTCGGAAAATCATCAGTAGTTTCTTTCATTACAACATCCAAAAGTAACACAAACTTGTGGTGCTTCCTACTCTGGGATAATGACCAATAGCAGAAGTCAGGTAAAGTTCCGGAGGTGTCATTGTGGATCGGGCCGATTGGCGCAGTGGGTAACACCGCTGACTGCTGGCCCGACAGGTCGCGGTTCATTTCCCTGTTAAGGCATAATAGCTTGTTTTGTGAGGATTTTGATCCTTGTGCAATGACTTTAGGTGATAAGAGGAGTCAGTAAACGTTCCGAATGTGTCCTTGTATGCAAGCGGATGGCGCAGTGGTTAACGCCACAGACTGTGGTACGGCAGACCGTGGGTTCGAGCCTGTTCGCTGAGCTACATACACAACAAAAACGATGCAGTTCAGTGTGGGGATGTCATCCTCCACGGCAGGTCGGTGTCCGCAGCCGGAAATGGAAAATGAAGTGTGTGCATAGGAGGTAGCGGTCCTTCCTCCTCCGCAATAAGAGAAGGGGAAGGTACTTTTTTTTTCTAAAAAGAGCTAAACAAAAAAGTCTTTTCTTACTCTCTCACTAACCCCTCTTCTATCCTCCGCTTCCCCACATTTTCCTCACCCCTTCTCCTCTCCTTCATGGTGCAGGTGCCCCAACCGTGAACGCCCACCGGTGCTCGTCATGCTTTTGGAAGTATCTATGCTCGGTGAACTGGCATGAACCCACGACCTGCCGTACCACAGTCAGTGGCCTTAACCATTGTACCAGTCGCCTGCTTACTGGAACATCTTCGGAACTTTTACTGGCTCCTGTTATCGGTTAATGTGATTGCACATACGTTAAAATCACACTGACAAAACAAGGTACAGTGTCTTGACAGGGGAGGCAAACCCGGACCTACCATTCTGCAGTCAGTGGCTTTAATCACTGTTCTAACACATGTTTAGAACTTTTCCTGGCTTCTGCTATTGGTCTGCATGGAGTACAAAATACCGGAGGTCTGGCTGCTTTTGGATGTTGTAGTGAAAGAGACTGTTGTTGATTTTCCGACAACATAGAAAAAGCCTGAGATTGAAGGTCATGACTAAGAACCTCCGTGGCCACTGAGTGGAGTGTCTTCGCCTTACACACGGGTAACCTGTCACTTTTTCCTTTTGACTTCTAAATAAGTCTGCAACTAATAATAATGTTGAGAAAACAATCTCATCGCAAGTTCCACTTAGCAGCTTTTCTGGAGCTTTCGATCAAATCATACGGCCTCATTTGTCATGGAGCATTTGAAAGCTTTTTGTCCATGCTGGCACAATGTGAAGAAATAACTTAGGACAGGGACACATCTGGCCCAGCTGTCAATACAAGCTTTTGCTCCTTTGACAGTTTGATGTTTCTTTAACTGGCACAGCAGAACCAGCTCCAGTCCTTTGGCCTCTGGATACATGATTAAGTTAAAGCTGTAGAAACCTGCAGTCCCTGTCTCTTATCCACCTGTTTACACTCTTCAGGTATCATGAATGGATGAAGCGTCCTGAGCTGCAGCATCTGACCACCTCAGAGCCACTGGAACAGGAGTACGACATGCAGGGGAGCTGGGGGGAAGATGATGACAGTAAGACTTCTTCTGCAGTAAATGTACACACAGAACATGCTCTTATACGTCCTCTAAAGCAGTTGTTATAAATCTGAAGGCTTGTCAGACTTAGCCTTAGATTTTTTCATGTGAATAACTGGACACCTTGATTTCTCTGAAAACTCCTTGAAACCCCTCTTTATTCATACTAGAGGTAACATGGAGAAAGGCATGATGAACAGATAGACATAGATATTGGAAAGTTAATTCTTTATTAATTCTGTTCCATAGTTACATCCACATGCAGTACACACATGCACATGTGCTATATCCCAGGAAGTCACCTAAATCAAGGAGAAGCATAACCATGAACTTTATTACAAGTATTATCAAAAATACATGGAACTTGACTCAAGTCCAACGGCCCCCGATGTGCACAGCGGTAAAACAAAATAAATACAAAATATATACAAGTTCAAGAGTGCAGTAGCACAGGGGAAGAAACTGTCCTTGTGTCTGGTCGTCTTGGCGTACAGTGACCTGTAGCACCGTCCAGAGGGGAGGAGCTCAAACTGATTGTGTCCAGGGTGTGAGGGGTCTGCAGAAATCCTTTCTGCCCTCCTTCTGACCTGTGAGGTGTACAGATCCTCCGTGGAGGACAGGCTGGCACCAATGATTTTCTCCACAGTCCTGACTGTTCCTGTCCTGATTGTTTGCCAAGCCAAACCACACAGAGATGGAGGTGCAGAGAACGGACTCGATGAATCAGCAGTTCCTGAGGCAGAGAATCACAACTTCAATGTACTTTTCAAACAGTATGATTGAATCTCATTCTTGATATATCTTCTTCCGTCCTATTCCTAGTACTTCCTCTCATTTCTCCTATGTTCCTTCAGATACTGTAACAGAATCGACCCTTGCCCATAGTTCTTGCCATTTCTCTTTCATTTTCCTGCATTAGCAGGATAGTGAACGTACTATAGTTGTTCCACCTAACCTACACAGTGCAGTGTTATGTTGTACCAGCCTCACTGTCAGCGACATGTTGCTCATCAGTTATTGTCCAAATCAAATTTTGCCCTTTCAGTTTTGCCTGAGTTGTTTTGTTGGTTTCTGACTGGGAGTAAATCTGCTGGTTTTTTTCCCCTCAGTTAAATAGGCCTTAAATGGGTCCAGACCTGGAGGGGGACAGAGAACTTTTTAAACTTGAATTTTCTTGTACCACATTAGTTTTTCTAAATTTGAATATTTGTTTTTATAAATTATTTATATCCTGTCTTCCAAACTGACACACGTGTTTGAGTTTTATTCAGACGGAGGCTCTTTTGGTTGAATTTAACTTTATTTGGCAGAAAAACTTCTAGGACCTGAAACCAGCAATGGAAGAAATACTCAGATTGTTTGTTTAAGCAGTAATACCACTCTGTACAAATAGCACGTCATACAAAATGGTGGGAGTTGATGTGCTTCACTAAAGCAATAAACTAAATCCTGCTGCAAGAAGCAGAAACATTTGCATTAGCATAAAATCAAAGCTGTGACAACACACGCTCTTCAATTGTCTGTAGTGAAATTCATGTCAACACAACTAAGACCCTTTAGAAAGCGCCAAGTCTCGTGATTTTCAGCTGTTCGACGTTTTAGGGTCCACATATCATCATATCAGCCGTTTTCATTTTCCAGCAGTAACGCTGCAGCGCACACATCAGAACATTCGTCTTTCAGTCGTCTGTAGCCAAGATGTGGCCACAGCAGTGGACAGAACTCACCCAAACATTAGTCCAGCAAACATACTGTCTAGTAGAAAACGTCAAACCGGAGTAACTGGCTGCGTTTTCGATCAGGCTCACTGCTAATGCTAAACTATGGCAGATTTGTTTGTTTCTGTTGTTGTTGTTGTTGTTGGTGTTGTTCTTGTTCTTGTTCTTGTTCTTGCTCTTCTTCGTCTTCGTCTTCTTTTTTCTTCTTCAGCTGTTTTTAATGGCAGTTGGCAAACAGCTTTAGGTGCATTACCGCCACCTTCTAGACTGGAGTGTGGATCAGAACGGCCTACTCGTACCATATTAAAATAACCTCACTCACTTCACATTCTGTTGTCTTACTTAGCCCTGTACTCTCTACAAACTGAAGAAGTGCTCTGTTTACTAGTGATGGACTCTACAAACAGAAGAAGTGCTCTGTTTACTAGTGATGGGTAATCGAGGCTTTGTTGAAGCTTAGACACAGAATTCAAAAAATGGTTCATTACTTGAGGCTTCAATGACACAGTGCTCGGGTAGGACATCTAGTGGTCAATAAAATGAAGTGCAATCGAGACGTGTCATTTATTGGTCATTTATTTGGGATTTGATTCGCCATGCACATTTGACTACAATACACGGTTGTATGGTTTAAGGTGACACAATAAAATATTAAATAAACATGAACTCATGCTGAAGACCATGTTTCTTATTTGGTATGTCTGATTGCAGTAGGCTATATATATATATACATACTTAGCCTGACATTTTGTGCTATGAATTATATCCTAAAACAAGCCTAAATAGCCCATAGCTTAAAAGATGTTAAACAGTGGGTGTTCAGTAGGCTAGATGGCTAATGTGATCTCATTTCACATGTTTAATTGATGAGCTAAGTAACACAGCTCTGTTGGGAATCAAACCCACACATTGTTGCAAGAGTGTGGTTTACATGATGCACTACAAGTTCCAATCACATTACTTCACCTATTTGAGTAAAGTTAGCTACTACACTCCATGAACCTCCAACTCCCACCAATGTGCATGTTACAGTGTTTACATCAACTGTTTTCATTTGCTCTGACTATCATGGTTTAGTAATGTTATAGAATCTTTAGTACTGAGCGCAACACTTTCAAACCATATCTCTGTCGACTCAGTCTCTATTTGCTTCGAAGCCTCAGCTCAGCTCTCCCAAAGAGACAAGACAACCAAACCAGTGACAGGGTTTCCATACTGAATGAAGCAGGAAAGTGGTTCATACGTCACTAGTCACATGACCAAACCACACCTCAGCACAATGGTCTGAAACAACTGCTTCATGAGCTACTGCGCATGTGTTAAAGCCTCGGTGTCAGAGGACCATCATTATGCACATGCACGTGTTAAAAGAGTTACATTATACAAGTTAAGTCAATTCCTGTTGTCAAAATAACTCAAATATGTATCAATAAATATTTTTTGCTGTTTAATGAGGTTTTTTTCATTTATTGTCAATATCTTTCATCAACATCACTATGATGTCTTTTGAGGTGAGGGGGTTGAATATTTCCGATTTAAACTGTATTTATGTACAGTACTTATGTGTTTTATTTATCGGGCTCCATTGGTTTCATTAGGTGATTGCTCAATTGCAGCTGTTCAAAGTTCAATTTCTTCTCTAATCCATATTTGAATTCACAGTTAATTGAAAGTTAATTCTTGTTTCCTCCATTTGTAAAGGAGATGAATCTTGATTCACACGGCTGCTTTGAGTTAGGATATGTTTGTAAATATTGCTCTAAACATTGTATTCTTTATGCACATAAACTGGGTCCTTACTGTTCCATTTTCACTTGCTTTTATACATTTCCTTTTTATACCATACCTTCAGCAAACCTGTGTTGCTTTGCACCATGGTAATAGTTTTTCTTTTTAAATGTTATAAACTAATTAATACATTGGACAGTAATCATTTCTATCTCAAGAGGAATATTATTAGTAGTTGTCTCAGATAATTTATCTGATTATATGCTAGTCATGTGTCATGTTGTATATGTATCACAAATGTATCATAAATAAGATCTGACATTGTTTTATTATTGAATAAATCTAGAGTAAACTGGTGTCTTGTCTTTTATGTTAACCTTGTAACAGTATAGTGCAAAATAATATTCAAAGGTTCTCCCATAATTTTGCAATAATCGGCTTTTACCTTCAAAACAAAGCAGGGAATTATATTTTATACTCCACAATATCTTCACAGCACTTTACAAGACACCCAGTTTCATTTTTGCCAGCGCTGGATTTGAACCTGCGATCCTCTGAATTTTAAACTATTATTTACTTACTGTTCTTGCAGTTGAGTAACTTTAAGGTTCCTCTAGCGACAAAAGAGATGGACCGCTGCAAAGGTAAAAAATGGACAGCCTGATATGATTGGTAGTAGAAAGATGGATTTGGCAATTTGATTGGCTGGACTCTGTCATGTGACTGGTTTTTGACAGATGGACCTGGATTTGTGCTGGTCATATAATTAGAATATCATCAAAAAGTTGATTTATTTCACTAATTCCATTCAAAAAGTGAAACTTGTATATTATATTCATTCACTACACACAGACTGATATATTTCAAATGTTTATTTCTTTTAATTGTGATAATAACTGACAACCAATGAAAACCCCAAATTCGGTATCTCAGAAAATTAGAATATTACTGAATACCAATACAAAGAAAGGATTTTTAAAAATCTTGGCCAACTGAAAAGTATGAGCATGTACAGCACTCAATACTTAGTTGGGGCTCCTTTTGCCTGAATTACTGCAGCAATGCGGCGTGGCATGGAGTCTATCAGTCTGTGGCACTGCTCAGGTGTTATGAGAGCCCAGGTTGCTCTGATAGTGGCCTTCAGCTCTTCTGCATTGTTGGGTCTGGCATATCGCATCTTCCTCTTCACAATACCCCATAGATTTTCTATGGGGTTAAGGTCAGGCGAGTTTGCTGGCCAATTAAGAACAGGGATACCATGGTCCTTAAACCAGGTACTGGTAGCTTTGGCACTGTGTGCAGGTGCCAAGTCCTGTTGGAAAATGAAATCTGCATCTCCATAAAGTTGGTCAGCAGCAGGAAGCATGAAGTGCTCTAAAACTTCCTGGTATACAGCTGCATTGACCTTGGACCTCAGAAAACACAGTGGACCAACACCAGCAGATGACATGGCACCCCAAACCATCACTGACTGTGGAAACTTTACACTGGACCTCAAGCAACGTGGATTCTGTGCCTCTCCTCTCTTCCTCCAGACTCTGGGACCCTGATTTCCAAAGGTAATGCAAAATTTACTTTCATCAGAGAACATGACTTTGGACCACTCAGCAGCAGTCCAGTCCTTTTTGTCTTTAGCCCAGGTGAGACGCTTCTGACGCTGTCTGTTGTTCAAGAGTGGCTTGACACAAGGAATGCGACAGCTGAAACCCATGTCTTTCTGTGCGTAGTGGTTCTGGAAGCACTGACTCCAGCTGCAGTCCACTCTTTGTGAATCTCCCCCACATTTTTGAATCAGTTTTGTTTCACAATCCTCTCCAGGGTGCGGTTATCCCTTTTGCTTGGAGACCATTTAAAGGCCTTTGCAGGTGTTTTGAGTCAAATAGCTGATTAGAGTGTGGCACCAGGTGTCTTCAATATTGAACCTTTTCACAGTATTCTAATTTTCTGAGATACCGAATTTGGGGTTTTCTTTAGTTGTCAGTTATAATCATCACAATTAAAAGAAATAAACATTTGAAATATAGTCTGTGTGTAATGAATGAATGAATATAATATACAAGTTTCACTTTTTGATGATATTCTAATTATATGACCAGCACCTGTAATGGCAGGGGAAACACTGCTCTATTATGCTGATTTGGACTGTGAGTAACAATCATAAATTTCAGGGCCAACATTTTGGAAATTTATATTTAATTTTTAAAGGAATAACTAAAATTTTCAGAACGTCACCACATTATATTTGGTTAAAAATGACACTTGTTTATTAGGAACTATAAAAACAGAAAATGACAGCATGAATATAAGACTATTGTCATCACACACTGTATGGGTGTGGGCTACCACATGGATGAATTCCATTTGGAGGTGGTGGGAATTTAGGACTCACAAGCACATTATTTTTTTGTACAGTATAAAACAGCAATGGCCCTATCCATTTGATACACCCAACTGCAACCCATGCAACACCCTCCTTTCTTTATTGTCTATACATTAACATTTGGACAGAGGTCTTCAGCTGCCAAACCAGTCAGTCACTCTTTTTATACAACTTGAGACAGAAAAGAGAAGAAACTGGGGAGCAGGAGGAAAAAGCTGGTTTGGAGGTAAAAGGAATAGACAAGTCAGTGTTTGCTCTTCTTTGATTTTTTGTGAGACCGGTGAGGAGACCTTGATTTGGAGCGGGACTTCTTGGCTGACTTCTTGGGCGTCCTGGAGCGCGTCCTCCTGGATCGTTTGGGTGTACGAGGTGATGAGGGAGATCTAGTGGGACAGACATGATACTAGTGAAGAGCTTGGGCACTGTATGGTAGAACGTAGGGTTACAAACTAAGACATACTGTAGCTCTGTGTACTTGGTGGCCAGTGGGTTTTCATTTTGAAACGGAAAAAAAGCGAGTAGATAAAGACCTTTCTCCGTGTTCTCAACACTTGACAGGGAACTGAACCCCGACCTGCCGTACCACAGTCAATGGTGTTAACTGAGCTATCCACCTGCTGTACAGGAACATGTTTAGAACTTTTACTGGTTTCTGTTTCCTCACATACATTAACTGGTTAAAGACTTTAGAACATTTCTGCTATTAGTTAACATAGCTTAGTTACAGAAAAGGGGGCATTTGGTTTGATGCAAGGCAGCTCCTTGTTAAGGGCTCACGCTGGCTATCGACCGCACCCTGACTGTGAATCGAACCCCAAACTGTCTGTTCTGCTGTGGCCTCTGTCCTACACCTCAGTTCAACAGATCTGAAATCGAATGCACATAGGCTACTTTAATTACCGATTTCCATTTATAAACTTATCAAACAAAATCAGATAACCATGTTCTATGCTTTATTATTAAAACAAAAAGATCTGTTTTGTTTCCATACTTGTAAATGACAGTTGGGAAACAAAACGAAAACCCACTGGTTGTCAAGTACACAGACCAGCATCACCCTAATGACATTTGAAGATGCAGCTGACAGATCACCTTACCTCTTGGAGGACTTTTTGCTGCTGGATCGAGGGGAGTCTTTATGGGAGGAGCGGGAAGATGTGTCTTTAGGGTATGATCGGTCGGAGCGTTCAGATCTTTCCGAGCGCTCTGACCGAGGGGAGGATGACCGACCTCGTCGGGTGCTACTTCGTGTGGGGCTAGGTGACCCACTGTGACGCCGCTTCCTATCAACCAGACAAGATAAATATTTATTTGATAGGCAATTAAACAAGCCCCATGTTTTATGATGCACACTTTGAATTACTAGAACTACACCTTTACTGACTGACTGCAACCTGCAAAATAATATCTCACCTTTCTTTCCGGGTCGGTGTGTCCTCCTTCTCTTTTTCCTTCTTCAAGTCTTTCAGCTTTGCCTCAGTTTTCTCCTTCTCTTTCTCCCGTTCCAGTTTCTCCTTTTCTTTTTCCTACAGTGAAGGTACACGATAGATTATACCAATTTTGAATTTCAGTTCCTCTATTTAAAAATTTGTGGTACAAATTGCAGAGCTTATTGAATACCTTTTGTAATAGTTTGTCCCTGTAGTGCTCCACCTGCTCCTGAATACTCTGGCCAGGTTTCTTTGGCCTTTTCCCAGACTCCAGCTCATCCTGGAACTTCATGACTTTAACCTGGACAAATAATTCCAAATAAATAAAAATAGTCAAAACAATGAATACAAAGCAACATAAATATGACATGTCGGTAAATGATATATGGACTTCTGTGATATCAATAAAGTACCTCTATCTCTCTGAGCTTGGTGCGTTTCTCCTCATTCATTTCGGACATCTTGGTCTTAATATCTGAGTCATCTCTGATGGGGTTGGAGTAGCTCTGATTATCATCTGAGCAGGGGCTCCTGTCATCGTCATCACTGTCCCCCTCATCCCTTCAGAGTTTAAAACAGTTTATAAAGATTAAGGGTGGACTGAGGTGTTTGCAGTGTAACAGTACACACTATTATCCTTAAAGGAGAACATGCATAGAAAAAAAGACCAAACTCACTTTTTTGTTTCTTCTGGCTGCTCAAATATCTCCCATTTTGAGGTTGTCACAGCTGAGGGGGAAAAGCAATTAAAAATCACCCAGAGAAATAAAATATACTTTAACGTGTGACTATTATGCTACAATTTATGTACAAAAATATGCACAATGTCCAAATATTACAACTGATTATTTTTCAACATAAGGTTTCACCTTGAGCTTCTAACTCAGACTCATCCACTGCTTCCCATTTTGAGGGTGCTATCTTGAAGGCTGCCTCCTTGGACTGATCCACTAGTAAAAGGAAACAGAAAAACAACAAAACTGAGCCACTGCACAAAACATTTGGACTGAGATCATCACTAACAACCAGCCATGCAAATTTCTGCACTACTCACAAGGTATTCCATCTATGTCTTCTTCCATTGGCTTGATCGGAACACCATCTAGGTCGTCCAGGGGGGCTCCGTCAATAGGAGCCCCGTCAATGGGCCCTGCATCAATTGGCACCCCATCCACATCCTCCAGCGGAGTGCCATCTACGTACTCCTCTATCGGAGCCCCGTCAATATCTTCTGCTGGCTCAGCCTGGACCAAAAATAAATAAATAAAAATAAAAGCTAGTACGTTTGAAAGCCAAATTATTTTAAGATAAATTTGAAAGTATTACAGTTGTGAATCATATTACATTATTTACCTCAACAACAATGGCAACAGGCTCCTTCTCTAAAGAGAGATTGACTAAGCCCAGGAATATGTTCTGCAGCTTGATAAGGAAGGGGTCTGGATATACAGCCCAGTCCTCCCAAGCCCGGAAACATGACATTACTCGTTGCTGCCACAAAGCAGAAGACAAGGTATGAGTGACAAAGTGAAATTCTTCAATGCTTAGTTCACTGAGGAGGATTTGGACATTTGGTACCTTAAAGTTCTCACACTGAAGGTGGCCCTGTATCGTTTTATATGTTGCATTGAGGTCTGAGAAAATCTGGCAGAGCTTTGTTTCAAAGCTATTGGGAAAAAGGTAAGAGCATAGTGTTGACTCAAAACTGAACTTAGTATACAATTGTAAATTGACAGTGTTGTGTAATATATTAAATTGCACAACTTACTATTTTCTGTAGTATGATGCATTGGCTACCTTGGCAGAAGAGTTGTACAGCACATCCGAAACTAGATATAACCGTGCAATCTGAAATATAAAAAAAAGAAAATGTTAATTTTATACAAGAGTTTCTTCAGGTGCTCATCTACCACAGAAGTTACTGGTTCTGTTCCTAGCAGAAGAACAGGGTTATTCCTTGCCTTCTTGGGGAGAGGGGTCTTGAGGATGGAAAGGGACTCTGTGATACACTCCACAATCTCTTCAGCAGCTTCAGCATGGCTGAGACAAAACAGCATGGCTTCTGCTATGTCTCCCCTCCTGGGAGTCAAACCACGCAGCATCTCCTCTAGCTTGTCTCGCTCCCTGCAGAGATGAAGGACAATTAAGTCAGAATTCTAATTATTGCTTAACAAACTGCACTTATGAAGTCTGACTATAGCTTACCAGTCAAAGGTTTGGACACATTTTCCTATTGAATTCAGTGGGAAAGTGTGTCCAAACTTGTAACATAATTTAAGCCGATATAAGAAAATGGTCTTACTCTTCTTTCAAACAGCCTTTCTTGCTGGCCTCCTCCTCTTCCTCCTCTTCCTCACCATCATCATAAGGACCATGGAGGTATGGATTAAGTGGAGGCGGACGCCACAAAGAGCCATTTTTAAACATTCTGAAGTCATCTGTTCGCCATTTTCCTGGTGCTTCACCCTGACAACGTAATAATTAACAGTTGGTATCAAAACAAAACCAACGAGCCTGTGATCCAGGACATTAAAGGATAAGGCCGGTGATTTTCTGTTTGTTTTTCTCAAAACGTCACACTGTCTGTTTCTTGAAGAACTATAATCCAAAGTTGACACTGTGAATGACTACCGCTTTTACACTAAAACCTCGAAGAAACCTGTCCTCAGTCCGCTCACACACATTCATATTGCTAAGTTGACTTGTGTCTGTTATACTCGAATAGTGTTAGGTGTACGGTTGATACTGTCAGTGTATAATGAACCTTGTTATATTTTAATGGAAAGTGTTATTGTGGCTTTCACTATTATTTGAAGACAGCCTATGCCATCAATGTTTGTAAAATTACCTTCACTGCATTATCATTGCACTGGTGTAAATCTGGTTGTAATATAACTACATTTAAAGAGTCCATGGCAAGCTTTTCCTTATTATTTTTTTTTACTTATAGAATTAATTTCACTACTTAAAGATTTTATGTGGTTGTGTGGGGGAAAACTCAGCAACCACCGGCTGGATTTACCGACCTTGGAGCTACTTCAAAGGGAGTGATATTTCCACTACTTGGCGGGCTTTAATGGTAAGTTTAAAAAAAAAAACAACATGTTGCATGTCTGTTAATGCCTTGTTTCTGTAACGTCAGACAGAATTGCTGTAAGGCTGAAGAAGTTGCTATGTCTGCATTATACCAGTTGAAATACGGGGTTTCTCAATTATCTGCTTTGTTTAGAGTGTTACACATCTCTTTTCATCGGTACATATACTACCATTGTTTACATACCTATGGAGGAGAAATTCAAATTAATTAATGCTGTCGCGGTTCCTTGCGCTGTCCACTTGCAACACAACACTGGCAGCAGGACCTGTGCGTGTTCATGAACTATTCTCTAGTTTTTAGGGACAGGCTCTTTGGTTTTATGATGCTGAAAAAAATTACAGACTATTTGGCGTTATGAGGGATGCAAAGCTAATCTAGAGGTACCTAAGATTAAACATTAAATGGCTGGAAACAAAATGAGCCATGGGCACTTTAACCACTATTTTAATAAAGTCACTTTCAGCTTTTCCCATTTAGGGGTCGCCACCGTGAATCGTCACACTGACGACTCGCATGTTGACATTTGGCACGTGTTTTACACCGGATGCCCTTCCTGACGCAACCCTGATTCCAACCCAGGCCGCAGCAGCGAGAGCGCTGCGCCTTAACCACTAGCCTACCAGGGACGGCTTTTAACCACTATTTTAATATATTTTTCATTTTGTAATTTTAATTAAAACCCCAAATTTGTGGTTAGTCATTTTTGAGACTGATCTGAATATTACACAGCGATCCCTACATTATATTTTGGTGTTCGAAGCAGGTCTTGGTATTGCACCCTTCCTTTTATTGGTGATTTGAGTGAGGCCTATTTATGGTACCTACAGGGAATCCATTGCTGGTTTTAGTCTGTGTATGGGACTTGTGAAAAGTAAACAGAGAAAAGCACTGGCCTTTTAAGCTTTTTTCCCCAACATGCTTGATAACACTGAAAATTTTAAACAGAAATCAAACCTGTAGTATGGAATAGAGCTTCCACCGGTAGTACACATGTGCTGGGCTCTGGTTCTCAAATAGAAATCTGGAAGAGAAAGGGGGGAAAACTGAACTCTGCACAGGCTCCTAACCACTAGAATAACAGCATTAGATGTATTTCTGATGTGCAACTGTACTGACCTGTACATGGGATTGTTGATTTCTCTGTTCATGATCATGGCTTCAAACATTGGGCCTTCACGCACCACAAACTCAATCATTCGGTGGATGAGAGAGAGCAAATTCCTACAAGAAAAACACAGTTAAAGCAAACAGATTCAGACTGACCCGACTTTTGAACACTACAAACTGCCTGCCTATTAAAAATGAATTTTTGCTTGGTGGTTTGACACTCTGAACAGCCGCCTTGCCAAAGACAAGCTTCAAATTCATGTTTCACACAGGAAAGCTGCAGCTGTCACATACAGAAGGCTATAACTGAATAGTGAGTAGTGATGAGGCGATGCATATGTTAATAGAGGCAAGAGTCAGAGTGCCACTAGACCAGGCAAAAATTCAGTCTAATAGTGATTATGGCCTATGTAGGCCTGTAGAGCATCAATGAATAATTGCTGCCAAAATGTGTAAAACCACAACTGATACTAATGAACAATTAAAAAAAAAACCTAACAAATCAGGTGACTAGTTTTTATATGTAAACTGTGTAAATTCTTAAAAGGCTTGTCATTACATTCATGTCTGTGTTTCGAGCTACAGTGCATCAGGTTTTAATTACACTAACTGCACTGCCTTGACCCTTCCTTTGAACTCTTCCTAGATTCAAATTTCACAATATGGGGGAACAACTGATGCTGAAGAAGTTGGAAAGGTTGGAGCAAAACATTAACAAGACACTATTAGCTGAAATATTTGTCAGTGCAGTGCCTTTCAATTCCTACTCATCCCGACTAACGTGAAGTGAGAAAGAACCAAAACAATATATGAACAAGCCAAATAGGTAGAGCTGGTAATGACTAAACATAGTGCAAATGGGATCACTAGAGTTCTTCTGTGACAATTTTCAGGGAAAACATGGTGTAGGTTGCAAATAAATAGCCTAAAGTGGTCAACAAGACAAAGGATGTCTTTTATTTGACAACACAGATCACATTTACTTATATTGGAGCCGATCGTACCAATGGCAGGGTAAAATTCAGTATACTTTCCCAATCCATCCCATGACGCTTTTCAGGTCCCTCGCTGCTGCAGACAGTTCAACTTGTGCTGCTCACCAAGGCCAATGTCAAAGGTCATATATAGACTAATGCTGGCAGGTTTAGATATATTGGCAGGGGCCAGATTTACTGAGCTCCCAATAGAGTGACAGAGGCCAAGAGGGTTGACGGTCTGAGTGAGCAATTGTCAGAGAGCAGGTTTTCACAGACTACAGATCTACAGTTATTAGTTTATGTATGTGGCAGGGTACTATGGTACTAAAGCTGAGCAACACAAGTAATCACTCATATATGGAGTAGAGCTGTGATGAAATAATGTCAATATCTTTGGTTCTAAACAGCATAGTAAATAAGCTCTATAATGATGTTTTGCTACATATGTAAAAAAATAAAAATAAAATATGAATGATGGTGGGATATGAAAAAGCAAGGTAGAAAACAAACTCCAAACTCGCAGTCACTCTTGTATGTACTAATATGTTTGCCTCAACCATTGCTCACCCACACTGACCAGCCCTCTGTAGCATGCAGTGATCAACTGATCAAACTTGAGCTTCAAACTTAAGCTTCATTATGGGATGTTTTTTTTAATTTGTATACCAATTTTAAAAAAGAAAAACATGTACCTTTCTGTTGGGATAACCACTTTGACTATGGCTTGCGACAGAGTCTGTATGTGAAGTCACATCAGATAATAAACATAGAATGTGAGTATTGTTAAAAAGGCAACAGGTAAAATTTTTTTAAATGCATTTAAAAGTGCAAAAAGACAACAACTTTGCTTTACTGCTGTCAGCTTCACTAAAGGACAAACACCCCAACACTTCATTAACTAAAAACACCTCTACCACTATTTGCCACACGCTAACATGTCATTATACCCACACTTTGATATACAGTGCAACTAGATTAAATCATTCAAAAAACTAAATCTATCACTTACAGAAACTAGGATTAAAACCTGTACTAACTGCTCATTATAAAAGCTAACATCTTACCAGCAGAATTAACAAAACAGTGCCATAACCCATGAGAAAATCCTAGGTTGACATGTTGAGTTACCTTCTCAAACTCTTCCTTGTTTTTAGGTGGAGGAAGCAGGGGAGCACTGGGGTTCTTTAGTCTCTCCCGGGGCTGTGCATTAAAGGGAAGACCAGAGGGAGGCGGGGGAAGTGTGTGCTCCATCATGGAAGGAGGGATGTAGATGGGATGGGGTGGGATGGGCACACCTTTGCCCCATCCTAATTTCATTTCAAAGTTCATTATCATCTTTCCTGTAATGGAAGAAAGTATATATATGTATTCAAAGGCTAGAAAGAGCAATATGTGTCTAATTTATTTATGCTAAATTAGGAACCACTGCTTTGTACCATTTAGATTCTTGAGTGCTCGTTCAGCATCCCTCCTGTTCATAAAAGCCACAAAGCCACAGTTCCTCTCCCGAGCCCTCTCCTCGTCTGTCCTTGGCCACATGATCTTCACACTGGCCAGTGGGCCATATCGGCCAAACTCTTGACACAACATCTCCTCATTCATCTACAACAAACATCAGAGGTGCAAATTTGTAAGAATCCATAGAGGTGACAACACCCCTACCCAAAAAAGAAACCGCATGGCAACCAGGATACTTAAAAATACTGCAAGACACTAGCACAGCCTTAGACAGTGCAAGTTACGGACAGAACTGGCTATTAAAATGGAGACAGGGTTCTATGCTGCTTTGTTTTTCAATACACTACTGTCTGTAAATGAAAAAAATAAATGTAGTTATCCAAACTGAATTCACGGTTGAATTTGCTTATTTAATCTGAATCCTCTGAGCCCACGTATCTTTACTGTTCAACTTATGAAAGTTACTTAATGAAGCAAAGGCTCAAATTAAGTCCCCCTGCTCACAGCAAAGGTATGTCAATCAGTGTCTCGCTTCTCCACTTCATACTTCATTAGACAGAAATTCACCTGCGGATTGATGTTTCCAAGATACAAGTTAGTAGTGGATGGGTCTCCAACATCATGGGAACCTGGCGCGCAATCATCTAAAACTGCAGAGACAGAGAAGAGGAAACAATCTCCTACAGCTGTGTGACAAGACAATATATTTTCTTAGCAAGATGAAGATATTCACGGCCACGATATTAAGTCAAAATTACCACTGGACGGACGGTTTCTTCTTGAAGAACCATCCGCTAAAAGAAAGAAAAGCAGTATAAATTTTGTTTCAGGATAAAAGTAGTCAAAGGGGGTGGGGGAGTTGCGTAAGGAGTGTGGACAGGCCCATTTCAGGCCAAGTTACTGCACGGAACCCGGTCATGGACAGTAAGGACACTTACATGAACGTCGCCCATCTATGCCTGAGAGGGGTTCAAAACGACTAACACGTCCTTTCATCTTGTGTCTTTCATCCCTTTCCTCCTGTATTCTGCAAAAAAAAAAAAAGAAGCAAGAACAATATGTTACAATTCAGTACAACCTATGTTAAAATTATTTAAACCTTAGAATTTATTATTATCACAATATTCCACACCATAACCTCTATGAACTGCTGGTTGCCACCACCCTAAACAATTAAAATGTTTAACAGATTTATGTGTTGAAACTTACTGTTTAAGTTCTTCTTTGAAGAGCTCCAAGTTGCTTTTCTTCTTTTCCTTTTCATTACTTTTCTTCAAAGGCTGAAATATATTTGTGGAAGTAATATCAGCACAGTAAAAATGCTACTTATTATAGTGATTTACTACAGCAGCAGCAAGAGGTGCTACTTGTCTGTGACAGTACTTACATGTCTTTTGTCTAATGCTAAAAACTGTGGTGGTGTTTCTAAAGGCAAGATGCTTTTTGTTTGGGTCTCAAAACGTGACTTGGGCTTGTACAACTTTCCTTTCTTGTCATCAGCAGCTGCTTCCTCTGAAACAAGTAAGAACAATTTTACTCTAAATGTCACTCCAATTACATAATTATTTTGCTTTTATTTCAGAAAAGCATAAAATAAAAGCTGTAAAACCTTTTGTTGCATTTGCAATACCGCCACGGACAAAGGCCTTGACTTTACCCTCCCCTCCTCCTTCAAAAGCAGCTAGAAACTCCTCATAGATCTCTGCTGCTGCCCTCTCATCCTCCTGAACACAGATACCAGTATCAAAGTAGGTACATGTAAATAAACTTCAAATGACACTTTATAATGTACATTTTAGATATTCTTCAAATAGAAGACCACACTTACTTTTTTCTTTATCTCATCTTGTTCCTTCTTACTAAGTGTCCTCTTTGCCACTGCCATTTTTCCTATGCTGAAAGACTTCAGTTTACTCTCAAGCAGCGCCTGTCAATGTAAACAAGGCTTTGTTGACTTAATGGGTACTTCATACTAAAAAAAACAACATAAATCATTGACGGGGTACAAATTACACTGTGTTTATAATTATTATTTGTGTTCCTTACTAAAGAGTGACAGTTACGTCGACCTTTGATAAGTGCTCATTGCTGTAACACCACCATCTCACAGTAAGCATAACGTTAGAGTGGGTTGTGTCCACTCGTAGTTTGTGATCACTGTCCAAAACTTTGTCGTTCTGTAAGTTGCATTTAGTGTAGATTTTCTATTTAGTTGAAACCAGATATCAAGAAGCTGCTAGAAAAGATGAAAAATAGCTAGAGGCCTAACTAGTCGGTATCGGCTGCAGTGCCACCGAATGAATGCGTTAGGTAACGTTAACTTAAACAATGAAATACAATGCCGTGCAATTCTGAAGACTAGCAATGTTAGCATCTGTTGATTAGATATGCGTATAATACTCTCTTTTTGTCAACTGCCTAGACTAGTATTGTGGTGGGTAATCGTTAGCCTAGCTTAGCTAAATTAGCCAGTGTTGCCGGAGAGCTAAAGGTTAGCTTTAGCGTGTTGGTAGCTAGCTAGCTGCTACCGTGGCGCAAACTCGTAACTCCTGTCTGCGGCAGGCTACATGTATGTAAATAGTCACGGTTTTCAGCAGTACTATTATTTACGTTATTTTCATTACAATGGAAATGACATAGCTAATGCAATTTCGAACAGTAAATCCACCATCACCTTAGCGCTAGATTTTTGAGAGCCACCAGGCGCTCGGTCCGCCATCTTTTGTGTGACTGAAACAAATCGATCGTGGATTACAAGTTAGCGGCAATTGTGAAACCCCAGGCGAAAAAGTCAATCTCCGATTCAGTGATGGTTGAACTTGTTTTCTCTGCCACTGTTTGTATACGTGAAAATGAAACCCCAACCGGGACCGTGTTTGAAACTTGCGTTAATTCTGAGAGACAAAACTAAATCTCGTTTTACATAATCAAAAACCATTTATTTAATTTGTTTTCGTGTTAAAGTTATGCCACAGAGGCTAAATAGATTTATTTTGGTTTTGCACTGAAGACAAGTGCTCGGTAGCCAGTACTTTCACCGAAGACAGAAAAATGGCAACAATAAATAGACTATGTGCTATAATGAAATGTGTACTAAGTAGGCTGGCTTCTTGCTCATACTACATTTATATAGTCCACCAGGTGGTGCTCTTGCTCTCCTACCCAGTCTAGTGAGCCTATCTAGCCCCTGTCATCCGCACATGGTGTTCCGACAACCTGCAGCCCGCAGCTATTTTACATAATTTTCAGATAACCTGGCCCCCATAACCACCCATATTTAGCCTACTCAACTGAGACGGTTTTAGATTAGTTGGATCACAGCGTGAAGGAATTGCAGGCAAGTGCTCAGCATAAAGCAAAGAGCGTGCAAACCCGTTATCAAACCAAAGGTTAAAAACAACGCCTATTGTTTTGTTTACCTTTATTGACCGTGTTATTTCATAGCAGGTAAGATACCCATCATTTAAAATAATGGAAACAAAGATACCAACTGAAAGCCTGTCCAAACTTTTGACTGGTAGACCTATAGGCTATACAGTGGGCTCCAAACCTCTTGAAGCCTATTTGTTTTGAATCTCTCACAAACTCTTTCATTACAAATGCTATCTAGTATCAACTAAACAAGCAAATTTGAGGGATACGATGAGAATATCTTAGTCTTAAAACATATTCTATGTAGCCTTTGCGTATGTAGGCTATAAGCCTATGTGTATTTATGGGTTTTGAATATGTACACATGTGCTTGTGTTTTAAATATGAGGAGTTATATGCTTTTTGCTGTTGTGAAGCACTTTGAAAAATAAAGTTATTGTTGTTGTTGTTATTCTCCCCTTTTACTTTAATGACAATACACTTTTTAATGCGCCCTTAATAGGTTATTTTATTTGTGGAGGTGGGGGCTTAACAGTAGTCTGTCCCTCCCTCCTGCCAAGGGGAACAAACGCTATATTCAGCTGCTCCAGCTTGCAGTTACTGGAACTCCCTGCAGGAACTCCTGGGTCCTTACCCCGCAGTTTGAGCTGCTGAGCACAATGCCATTTATGCCACGGGGCGAAAACAGGCGCGCTGCCTGCTCCGTTAACCCAACAATGTGGAGTACGTGCGGTATATTTTGCGCATGGAGTCTACTATTCTTGACAGATGTATGTGCGCAGTCTCAGCAGAGGTACACATTTATTTAATTTTTTTCAATTTATTTGAAAGTTTTAAGGGCGACAAAGGAGTCAGGAATCCAATGTAGCCTGCGGAAAAGCAGCGCCAGTAAACTGGAGTTTATTTAGAGGAACATTCTGCAGCCTGGGCTGCTTCAGGACATTAGGCGCACTGGCGAGGAATGAAATCAATCGCGGGCTGTTGTTAATGTTTGTTAATGTTTATTGTTTTAACACAACAACATTTTAATATTGGGAAAATAGAAACCATGCTTTCCCCCCCTCAGACCAACCTTCACATGCGGTGGGAACATCACAGGAGAGTCTGGAGTAATCGGGAGCCAGGGGTACCCAGGAGTTTATCCTCCAAATACCAAATGTGTGTGGAGAATCACAGTGAGTCAAATGTCATAGTCTCAACACACCCCATGGCTGCACAATATAATAGTAGACAATACAACTCTTTCACCAACCAACAAGCTCATTACTTATAAAAACACTTACCCACACTCACAGTTGGTTTTAGGCAGCTTGTGTTGACTGGCTTTATCACAACAGTGAATCCAGTAGTGTAGCTGGAGCAGTTTATATCCTGGTCCACATACTGTAAGTATGTTTGGTAAAAGTAATCTTATCTTGAAACCATTATTTAAGCAACTATATGCAAAATTGCTGCTAGATAACTCAATAGTTAATATCAGTCATGTGAAATTGACTCTTAAAGCCTTCTGTAAATTCTGACCCAGGTGCCAGAGGGAAAGGTGGTGGTCCTGTCATTCCACTTTATTGATTTGGAGAGTGACAACCTGTGCCGCTATGACTATGTGGATGTTTACAGCGGCCATGTCAATGGGCAAAGACTTGGACGTTTCTGTGGGACGTTCAAGCCAGGAGCCCTGGTTTCTACAGGCAACAAGATGCTCCTGCAGATGCTGTCTGATGCCAACACAGCTGGGAGTGGCTTCCTGGCTGCGTTCTCTGCTGCTCACCCACATGAGAGAGGTAGGGAAACACATAAGAAGAAGCAGGGAGAAGGTTCTTGGCGTGTTTCATGTTAATGTCTTACATATACTGTAGGTGCCAGGGCTGCAGGAGTAGCGGCTGTGTAAGGAATATCTTGCCAGTACCCAAGCATGTGATATGGAGAACCAGGTGGCCTGGGGGTGTGTAAGTTTGGGCAGAAGATCATTGCTTTTAAAAAAGCAAATTAACAAGGCTGTTTAACATGAGTCGCTTCATGAAATCCTTAAGAAGAGCTCAGCTTTGGCATACATCTGTGACTCACCTTAGAGATATGAGGCTATGGTATTAAGGTTTCAGCGTGTGGACAAAAAGAGAGTAACATCACAGTCTGATGTGGAATTTCTCACACTGTTTTTTGAGCACTTCACCAGAAAGCACAGGTCAGAAAAGTATTTTTTATCAGCTGATTGAACTTTTTTCTCTCTGCAGAGTTGCAAAGCCTGATCCGCTCTTTTTGTGGTTTCTCTGTAAAGAACTGAGAGCCATAAACAACAATGTCTATTAAACAGTGGATGGTAGCAGAGAGACATTGGCATTACTGTCTGAGCTCAGAACTGCACAGCCCAACGTCCTCCATTTGTTAAGTGTCTATTTCTGTGACTGTACTAAATTGTACTTCTTCTTTAGGCTTGCTGGAAAGAAAACTTCACTCTAAGTGCATATTACAAAGAAAACATGTCTTTAAGAGATTGTTTGAAAGTCTAACCAGCTTGTTAAAGTGCTCACTGCATAGGACTACCAAGTGACTTGCTTTCTAGGGAGCTCATACTGAAAATGAAGACGATGAGACCCTCTGTTAAAATAGAAGAATGGTTAATTCCTGCCTTTAAATAGATGGCAAATAAGATCTGGATCATTTCCTTTAAGAAAGCATAGTGATATTTTGCACATTATTCCTGATAACCATCCAAGATTAACCAAGCTGTTCCTCCACAGGGGACCAGTACTGCGGAGGCAGATTGGAGAAGCCCTCTGGGACTTTTAAAACACCTAACTGGCCTGAGAAGGACTACCCAGCTGGTGTCACCTGCTCCTGGCATATAGTGGCACCAAAGAACCAGGTTAGAATGTTCAAAATGTTTTATCTTCATATTTCTCGATAAAAGAAGGAATTATATGTAAATAGCCAATAGAAAGTGACCATAGACCTTTAGATAAACACACTGTTAAACCATTAACTGTTACAACGGTGACACAATAATTAATTATGTCACTGAATTATTAGGTTTAACATTAGATTTTGCAAAAAATATATGTTAGCGGTTGAATTAAAAAAAGTCTCATGAAGTTACCTATACTGTTTTTAAAACAGCTCAATGGGTGTGGATAACATCATCCCACAAATAGAGTGGTGTTTAATCAAATGGTCTATAACAAGTTTTTCTCCTGCTGCAGATTATTGAAGTAATGTTCGAGAAGTTTGATGTGGAACGTGATAACTACTGCCGCTATGACCATGTCTCCATTTTCAACGGGGCAGAAATAAATGATGCCAAGAGGATCGGCAAATACTGTGGAGACAGCCCCCCAGCGTAGGTTATTCTGTCATGCAGAATATTTGATTGTTACCAGAACAGCTTTGCCTGCATTTATCCTCAGTCTGCTTGGTTCTTTGCAGGCCTGTGTTCTCTGACAGGAACCAGCTCCTAATCCAATTCCTGTCAGATCTCAGTTTAACCGCAGATGGCTTCATTGGCCATTACAAGTTCAGACCAAAGAAATTCTCCACCACCACAGTACCACCCACCACTACCACAGAGCCAGTCACCACCAGGCCCATACGTAGGTATCAACCTTTATCCTCTAAAACCCCTAAAGAGCATCTACATCTACCATCTGTATTTGTTGATGTAGCTGTGAGACTACACTGGCTTTGTATAACTGGATTCTTTTCCTAACATGTGGGGTTTATCTTTTGCTATAAATATGAAGGGGATCAGGAATCTGCCTCCAGTAGCTGATCTGGGCAAGAAATTGAATAAGTGACGTGTACTGCTTAAGTAAGAACACAATGTGGTGGCAGTTAACTCCTTCAAAATGTTATTTACAGTCCTTATATTCATTAGTTCAGAATCACAGCTGCATAAATATCTAACATAAGTGCTCTGGTCACATAAAATACCTAAACACAGTAAATTAACCAAAAAAGTTGAACTAAACAGTGGATCTATACACATTTACAAAAAGTGGTGAAGAATCCTTCTCTGCGGTACAAAGGGTTAATAGAACATACAGTACCAGAGACTGCAAGCCTATAGATGTGGCCAACAGCAGCACATGTTCAAACACAGCATATGCTAAAACTGTTTTACCCACATTCTCTTGTGTAAACTGTAAAGTTCCTATAGTGTGGGCACGTTTTTACCTGTAATCACAGCTCATTTTCAGACTCAGACTTGCATTCCCACACATTATTTTTTCCCTTAGTCAAGCCAGGTTATTTTGGCACCTCCCTGCCCTTCTGTCATACTGTTGCATCACGTTCTCTGGAGTTTAGAAGTCACAGCTTTTTCTCTCTCCACTTGGTTCTTTATGGTTATATACTCTTTACTATAACTAAAGCTAAAAGCAGGTATTCACACATCTCGTTACGTTGTTTACTCACACTGTACATGTTCTCTGAGGCTTAATCGCCAGTAGAAGCAGATGTAGCCATAACTCACATACTTGAATCACTGGTAGGCTAATTTACAGATACTGAACCTTCTGTGTTGGTGTGTGTCCGCAGCTCTGAAATACTCCGTCGCCTTGTGCAAGCAGAAATGTAAAAGAGGAAGAACACTCGAGAGCAATTACTGCTCCAGCAATTTTGGTAAGGACATCATTGCAATTTATTTAAAACCACAGAAACAATTGTTGCTATGCTCCAGCTTTGCCCATGTTATTACTGAACCCCTGTTGCATACATGCTAAGTCTAAACAGTCAGAACCTAAGCAGTACAGTAGTCCTGACATTTACATCAGCAGAGCTCACATTAGCATCAGCAGCCAAAGCTCACCTAACAAGCAGTCCTGATCATGTCGCTGTCTTTTCTCAGCTTATTTTTCATTGTGTATCTCAAAGACTTCATTGGTAGCCTGTCAACAAGTGAAGGAGTGCAAACAGTAGGACACAGTTACTTCTTGTGTAAACAGACTCTCACCCTCTGACTGTGGGTAAGCTGTTGTTAAATGAATGTGTTGATTCAGACTTGATGTTTGCTGCTGCTCTCCCACTCTCTGATGTTTTCCTCCCTAAGATGTTTACCACATGTGTTAGATTGGCATTTCCAAGAGCTCGCTTGGATTCGCAACTGAAGAAAAGCCAGCGATGGGGTGGTGCGTGTGGAAAAAGTTGCCTGTGTGATGTGGTGGGCGGGGTTGGGCAACGATAACTTACATCCCATTTTAATGAAGTAGCTAGACAACAGACTTAAAATAGTGTGTCTAAGCAACAAGGCTCTCAGTATTGATTTACTGTATATGCACTGTGATTTGTCATTAGCTACAGTGGTGGACGAAGTGTTTTGATCCCTTAAGTAAAAGTAGCAATACCACAGTGTAAAAATACTCTGCTACAAGTAAAAGGCCTGCATGCAAAATGTAACTTACTCTAAGTAACAGTGCAAAGTATTTGCATCAAAAAATACTTAAAAGTACTAAAAGTAAAAGCACTTGTTATGCAGAAAGGCACATTTAAATTGAATGAATATCATATTATTGAACTGTAATTGCTTATGCACTATTGTGTTCATCACATTTAATGTTGCAGCTGGTAAAGGGGGAGCTAGTTTTAACTACCATAAAGTACTTTACATGCTACTGGATAGCTTGTGAATCTTCCACCAGAGACCAATAAAGTCTTTTGATAATACTGTAATTTTTGTATTAATGTGGTTCTGAAAGGTAACTAGTAACTAAAGTTATTAAATACATGTAGTGGAGTAAAAAGTGCAATATAAATGTAGTGATGTCAAAGTATGGTGTAGAACAAAATGAAAATATTCAAGTAAAGTACAAATGCCACAAAATTACACTTAAATACAGTAGTCGAGTAAATGTACTTAGTTACTTTCCACCACTGATTAGGTTATGCAACTGTTGCAACAGATAAAATAACAGTGAAACAGAAAACTCCCTGGCTAGCCTCACTCCTGTCAGGAAATAAAACAGGCTGTATGTGAAATCCTTGGCACCATCAGTGTAAAGCATCCTGTTCGTGCTGAATGAGATATGAATTCCTCCAACTCACCAGGCTACTGCTAAACATCAGGTCTCTCCTTCCACGGTCAGGAAGTCCAACACAACTGTACTTTTTGTACTTCTGGTGAGCCAACCAGACTAAACATCAAATGACTACTTTACCCTGCACATTCATTGCACTATTTTTTTTTAGCGATACTGGACAAAACTAGTGAATAGCAACTTTCTACTCTGATCTCAAACCTCTAATCTTTTTAACCACACACTTGAAAGATAAGGCCGGTCATTTCCTCTGTACAACATTTTAAACACTCCCTATAAAGAGACTAAAACCAATGACGACTTGCCTCTATTCACAGTTAATGTCGGTCAATCTGTGTGTCCTGATCAGCTTTATTCGTTTAACTTGGCTCTGTCACAGGCTATAACCTGCTTTGAAAGTCTAAAAATGACACTAAGTGATATCCTTGATGTTGCATTTTCTGGGTATTTGAGAAGTAGCTGTCAGCTCAATGGTGGATGAACAAGCCATAAAAAGGCCATAAGGAGAGTGTGGAAAGCCTGAAAGGAAATGTAGAGAGGTTATGCAGTGAGCTCACCGTGACACTTTTATAGACAGGCTGCACTTCAAAGACGGGAATTTTTGCACAGTAAGCACACATTGTTCACATTTCTCTCAGATTATTGATGATGCCAATAAAAAAAGCAGATTCCTTCAACTACAGGTGTTTCTGTGTTAAACCCCCAGCTGTAATTTTCAGGCTGTTTTATCTCTGATGTTGAAACATTTGCTTCAAATTCTTGGGATTACACACATTAGCCCGACGTCTCTAAATCATATCCTGATGGGAAACCACTTCTCTGGATCCTTGTCTCAGTTTTATTATTGTGTGAACCCCACGCTCTTTGTGATAATTGAGAAAGGATGTCTGTTTATACTTATTCTGTAATTGTGCAAGTAAAAATTTTTCTTCACTTTTTCGTGTGTCTACAGTGATCACCGGAACTGTCGTTACAGCTGTGATAAGAGGAGGAAGTATGCATGCCACTGTCTCTATCATTAGCGTGTATAAAGAAGGCAATCTGGCCATCCAGCAGGCAGGAAAGACCATGAGTACCAAGATCATTATCTTGTGCAAGAAGTGCCCATTTATCAAAAGAGGTGAGTGTGCGGTTGCTGGTAGAGTTAAATTGTCTCAATTTATTTTTGACGTTTACAGAGAACTGGTCATCATCTAAATGATGACAACCAGTATACACTTCCTGAATGACTGTTTTGAATAACCTATGGCTCTGAGTGTGCCTCCTCTGCTGTGCCATCACACTTAGACGATAGAGACCTGCCCCAGGGTGTGAGGTGAGCGGCAGAACTCGCTGTTCAAACAGTCAGACAAGCGTTTATGTGTATGCATATAAACTCAGTGTATACAGACCTGTGGTGTGGAGATTCTGATAGTTGGCCTCCCTGAATGTCTCTGCCGTTCCACCACTGCATTCAGTTTTTTTCTGTGTGACCTCACCAGGCCTGAACTACATCTTCATGGGCCAGGTGGACGACGAGGGCAGGGGGAAAATTGCTCCCCACCACTTTGTAATGGCGTTTAAGACCAAGAACCAGAAAGGACTCAACGTTCTGAAAAACAAGCAGTGCTGAGCTCCGGTAGCTCTGAGGATATCCACCGAACTGGTGCACAAAAACAGCACAAACACGGGGCACAAAACCAAAACAGAATCCGGAACAAGGTCTGCCAGAACAGAAAAAAAGACTTTATGATTCATTCAAGAACAACTCAGATTTTTGCATTTATTAATTTGTATGTGTTTAGAATAAACAAGAAGATTTGACATGTTTCTATCTGTTTTGAAACCTTAGGTTAATCAGCAACATCGGTTAAAATTTCCACACCTGGTCTCAGGCCATTTGTACGCTGCCTGGCCACATTCCTGTCACGCTCCTAGCAGATAATTAAAACCAGTAACAGGAGCCCAGAACAGGGAACACAGCACAGAGACATTTTTCATAAGTGAAACAATCAGTGTTAAAAAATGTCAGTGTGCACATCTGTTCTCACATCCTAATGGCACCATTCATTTAAAAACTTTCCATATTTTGCATTTCAATTTCGCTTTGAGGCTATGGAGCACAATACGAATTAAGGTTCGAAATTAACATTATATAATCTTTGTTAAACTATTATATGTCTGGCAGAATAATCTTAAATTTCTTTAAGCATCTTTTGTACACAAACCAATTTGTTACTTCAGATTATAGGATTAGTGACAGTGCTCAACCTTATTTTACTGGGTGTGGTTTGGAAGTTTTAAATGTGGTGATTAAAGTGCAATATTTAATAGATACATTATTATTTCAAAGTATTTTATACTGGATTTATTAAACAAACCTTCCTAACCAAAAGCTCTTTAGTTTGTTTACAGATGCACCACCATCAGCATGTATCACTTTCTACCTGCCATCGTTTTTAAAGGCAGAGAGATATGAAATACAAATGCTTTCATATGGAAAAGTCTGTGAATATTATTTATATTATATTATTGTTTTCATCTGCCCCAAATAAAAGCCCTTTAACAGTTTCCTCTTGTCTGTCTTTGTGTACAAGCTTTCAGCTGGAAACCAAATAATACCAAACAATATTCGACTCTCTTCTGCTGACATCAGTCAAGGCCGCTTACGCTCTGCTGAGCATGAGAATGGATTAGGTGTATGTAATGTGACTCACAAGGTCTGGACTGCTGGGCAGCTGGCTTTCAGACCCAAGTCACCAAAGATCTATTTTCAAGGAAAGAATTCAACAATAACTTCAAATCTCAAACGCAGGATTTGTATTCAGCAAAATGGATCAGCTCTGTAAACCATTAAAGCCCCAGCTTGTCAAAGTTTTCCATAAATCTTTATTTGTCTTTCTGTTTAAAACAATGACTTTCTTTATTTACAAAACAAGTTGAATAGCTGAGAATAATACATAGGGGGCCTGAGTCTGGAGACTTTGGTGGAGAATACTGCCTCTGTAACTCAGAGAGCAGAGTTTGTGCACATGCTTGGGTCACACAGAATCCCCGATAAACAAGAAGCAGAGATATTGTCAAGAAAACAGGGAAAAGGGGAAGAGATACCTAGTCTTTGTTTAGCTCCTGGGATAAAACATGGCGTATTTGGATGTCCGGAAGCCCAGCAGGTCACGCATCTCGTTGCGAAATTTGGAGAGGTCTTGGCGTAGATCATTCAGATTTTCCACGGTGGCCTGGTCGGTGCTCTGCATCTTTTGCCGGGTGGAAGTCAAGTAGCGGTGAACCAGGCAACACATGATCTTCTGGTAGTTCTCGTCTCGCTTCTGCTTCAGGTTCTTCCACTCCTAGATGGAAAAGACAGTGAAGGAATTCAGATCAGTTAGTACAAAAGCACAGATGTCTGTGTAAGACTGAGGAATGAAACTAAATTTTTCCTTCTAGAAAATAATCTAGACCAAATCACAAAGCTGCACTGGCAGCCACTTTCCTACCACAATTTGCTTTTCCTATTTTTCTTACCTTGAGGCTGTTCTGTCGTTTCACCTTGCCCTTTGAAGTATGTGAACAGATCCACTTGCTCATGCTGGTAACCAAGTAGCACACAGTCTTTGGGGAGGGGAGGATGTTGAACGGTGGTGGCATGGTACACTTGTCATCAAAGTAGCTGAGCCACAGTTTGGCCCGAGCAAACTTCCACTCTTTATCCTCGTGATTCTGCAGAGGTCCGAAAGTCAACAAGAACGCCAAGCACACAGGAATGTGAGAATTAACTTCCACACACTGCTCTCCAAGAGAAATCGTGAAAACACAGAACCACTCGAGGGGGCGGGCTTTTCTGAGCAATGTGCTGTTTTCCTCTACATAATCAAAATCAAAAGGTTGTTCAAAGGAAACAGAAACCAAGCTGAACTCAAAATACTCTTGACAGCATAGTGAAACTTGTGTACCAGAAGTTGTTTACACTTACAGCGATTTGTCTGAAGCTTTTATGGAGCATGGCCACCAGCAGCTTGGTCAGGACAATGACCACCACAATGTTGTACGTGCCTATGATCATGGCACCCACGAAAGAGTGCAGCTCCTCCGTGTAGTTGATGCGGGTGACGAAGAGCGCAATGTGTGCCAGGGAGAAGATGTACCAGAACAAGGCGTAGCAGGTCCCCATAAACCTGTGAACCAGGAGAATCTCAGTGGGCATTCAAGCAATGTGTCTGTCAGATGCATTTCACAAAATAATCCAAAAAATTATATTTGACTGCCATCTAATGTTACAGGTAAATAACGTATCACAAAAACATGACTCTGACTTTACAAGCTGTATTTATACAGCCAAGCATTTATCATTGCTGTTCACAGTGTCAGACTGAGGTTGGTCCATACGTGTGGAATGCATCATTGCTCTGCTGCTCGCAGAAGATGCCCTCACAGTCCTTGGATGAATTCTTGTCTTTGTCTTTCTTGTCCTTTCCATAGAGCTGGGTGAGTCCAATGGTGAAGGAGAATAACACCAGCAGGAAGAGGCCCAAAAACTTTCCAAAGTCCTGCAGCATCTGACCCATGGAGATCTGGTGAGAGATCAGTCTAGTCTGTTAATGGTTCTTGATCTGATCTAATCAAACAGATACAAGTCTTTTTTTTCTATTTTTCATAGTCAGTTTCATAATTTTCACAGTTTGCTGGCAGCTAATAGACCTTTTCACAGCAGACATTCTGACTTATAGCAGAAAAAGAACAGTTAAAGCTAACTGCATTAATTATGGAAATGTTATATTAAGGTGTTCCAGTTAGCTTACAATGATGGGAGCACCTAAAAGGAATGTATTTTTAGTGTCAGTAGTTACACCTGTGTTTTTCCTGTTATGATAAATCAAGAAACAGAGAAACAAGAAAAAGCCAACCCTACTGCAATGCTTAAGTATTTACTATAATTCCAACTTCAATTCCCACTGTATTATTTTAGTCTATGCAGTCATAGTTGTAGCTACCTAGTTTAGCAGCTTGGTAGAGGCTGAACTGCAGGGTGAGCATTTTTATTTTAGTTTGAGTTTGTCAGACTGAAGTCAAAAATTATGTTTTGGACAGTTAAAATGGTGTGATATTAAGTTCCTCTTCTCCTTTTAATATTGCATTGAAAATATACATGATATAATAATGTTAAAACAGAAACTATATCATATTAGATTGACGGGTGTTTTTCTTTCTTATCTCTACAGTTGGTTATATCTCAGTTTATTTTAGCATACTCAGCTACATTTTAGGTTTCGTTCCTAGCCCTTTATAGCATTGTTTCCTCTTCTTTAAATCTTTATTATATGAATACGAGTGTGATGTTTTGGTCTTTCAACGTGCCTTACACTTCTCGTGTACACAAACTTTCTGACCACTTGTAGCTACATTTTCCCCCTATGTTCTAGATTATCACTGACTCTTGGGAAGTGGAAAAAGCACCAGTCCCCCAGCTGTAGTGCTCTCTCCATACCTGAGGGAAGCCAGATAAACATGGAGAAAGCCAGAAAGCGAGCTTGAAGACAGAGAAGGTGTTCTCAGACCACTGGAAATTTACAGACCTTAGCAGTTTGTTTATTTATGAGGACCTAAAGAAACACAAACAAGGTCAGAAAATGCTCAGCCTTGCAACACACAAACACACAGTGTCCAGTGTGAGAAGTGACCGCTCTGCCTGCATGTCACGGTGAATGGCGACTTGAGGTTGTAGGCGGTATATGACGGTTTGCGCCGAAAGACTGGCAGCTTGTTTGAGGAGAGGAGCTAGTCTAATAGGGTGATTCATTCTCTTGTCAGGTCTAAACTCCCCAGGGATATCCCTCTGCCATCTTATACAAGTCTGATATAGGAGCTGACTGTGTTCCCTGGGCAGATTCTTAAAGTGATTCAAATGCATCTACATATACGCACCAACAAACCTTCTGCTCATTAACCCAATAAAGCATACACTAATCTGCCAGCATAATACACTGTTTGGCTGTTCATATACAATAGAATTATGTACATTAGCATTTTTTTCTAACAAACAATGAGGCAATGTGTGCACCAGTGGGTCAAGTAAAACTGCACTTCAAACATTTCTATTTAACAGTTTATTCTAATTTTAAAAATTTAAATATGTTTAAATTTCTCTGTAAAGGTTGTCATTTGTTTTTTAATAATTTCGTGAACATAGTTAGAATGCAGGTAGTCTGTAACTGGGGCACAACTTCTATCTCCTACGTGCTACCTGGTGTGCCATCAGTTACTGTAGATAAAACCATCACAGAGGTCAAGTCTGGGCCTTGAGTCAGCTCACCTTTAACTTCCAACCTCAGCAGGGGGCACAACCCTGCAGTAACGTGAGCTGACCACTTAGGACGGATAGACTCAGAGAAACCTTCAGTGCTGTGTCCCACATAGTAATCACTCAGTGTCTGTATGTGTGTGCGTACGTGACCGGGAGATTGTCCTGAGTGCAGCTGAACTATACACTCACATATTGCAAGAGTGTAGAAATGCGTGCATTAGTGGGAAGGTGTGTCCACAATGTGAGTGTGGCCACGGAAACACAACCACATTTATTTCCGAAGCTAATCATTTTTCCATCCTTCCCAGCCAGCTAGTTTTGTCACGGAGTGAGTGAGTGGGTGAGTGAAAGAGAGGGAAGCAGAAGGATGGAGAAGATTATAGCTGAAAAGTGTCCCCTTAGTGTTTTATCAGCCAACCACAAACAGCTGGCTAGACAATACACATTATTGTGAAGTGATGAAAAGCTCAGGACATTTATGGCACTGACATACTTCAAATGCCTAAGGAGAAAATACGCCACATTCTGGCTTCTGTTTTAGGGAGGTGGACAAACAATGACATCACTAGAGAGATACTCACTTTTCCTTCTTTAACAGACATTCACCATTTACAAAAAAATTTTTTACAAAGTATTTCCTTTTTGCCAGTTTGATTTATTTTGTGTTGTGTAAGAGGCATAAGCACAATTGTACTGCTCAATATTTTCATTGTGAAAAACAATACCAGTTCACTGTGAATGACACTGACAGCTAAGACTGATTAAATACAGATTTAAAAAAAAGCTGGCACATACTTTTCACTTGGATCTTGTTTTAGACATAAATCTGTTTTTAACTGACTGCTCATATTGATTGTAATTGTCTCTAAAATTTCAGCTAATCCAAAATGTTATCAAACTGATACCTGTGCATTCTTTAAAATAAATCTATTTAGGATTAAAAGATTTAAAAGTCTTTTCTGCAGCCTACAACTTCAAAATAAGTTTTCAACTAGCACTGACTACACAGTACTGTATGTAATGATTTTCCTTTTTCCCTGCTTTGTATCTATGCAGCCAAATTTGCTGTTAACAATGAATAAGACCTGCTATAGATGCCAGATTGTGAAAAAAATCCAATCTTAAGGCTCTTATTCATGTTGATTTAAAAAAAAATGATACCAGTATGGTGATGTATGTGGCAACTAAGCTGCAAAGCTTTATGATGTTGTATTCATTTTACCTTGGACATATTATTAAAGCTGTTCATCTACTGCCTCAGTTCACTGTGCTTATACTTAATGCTTATAACACTGCTGAGCACAGCTGGCATGATATTTAGTGTGGGCTTGGCCTTGTGCGTTCACACTTTGCAAAGAGAGGAAGCGAGTGGGTGGTATATGAGTACATGTGTTTGTGTGGGGTGACAGAGAATGATAGACAGGGAAGCAGTTTTATAATCATTAAATAAAAATTTTGTCTTTTTTTTTAAGTGCCTTATAGAGGCATGATCTAAACCCCAACAGGGATCACAATCAAATCTTTGTCTTTACAAGGAACCAGATGTCTAACTCTGGAAAGTATTGTGCTTTTACCAATACCCTAAAAAGTCACAACATTAATCTATGTCCTCATTGTTTTCTTACCTGTAGCGGCCCCAGTATGGAGCTGGTGGTGTACATGAAGAAGAGTCGCAGGTAACTAAGAACAATGGCGAGGGCAAACAGGCCCTCAGCCACCAAGATTGGATGGAAGGCATCCCAATTCTTCCTCTCTGTGTCCCCCACATTCTTGAACTGCAGCATACACATTCAGAAAGTGGTTATCAATCATTTTTCTTGGCACCCCAACCACTGCATATTTTCCTGCCATCATAAAGCTAAATCAGATGTGCTTTCTAGTTCTTGATTGGCTTGAATTAATGACGGTGGACTTATGACTTACCCAGTAGTCTAAACACAAACTGCAGTCAAGTGGCTTATTAAACCCCAAAGCTATCAAACTACCTCATCTGATTACAATCTAATCAAAAATAATTCAAAAAGGTCATTTAACTACAATATATATTCTAGTGGCTTTTAATCTTACATCTTCAGTCCAGCAGTAGATTCTCCTAAATCACAGTCTGAAATGTGTGGGTACCTTGCTATGAGCAACAATCCTGAGGGCAAAGGTGGCCAGGTAAAGGGAATTCATAACAAAGCTCAGCTGGTTCCTAGATTCTTCCAGAAAATCTTCCAGACCTTCATACCACAGACGCTTCACGTCCGACCACACCATCCCTTTAGAGAAACAGGAATTCACCATCACCCTCCCACACACACACTGGAAAAAGGGCATTTTGCTGTCTACCCAAACATTTTAGAACAGTTTATATTCAGTCATAAGTCATCTCACAGAAGAAGCCCGGAGGGAAAAGGAATGTATGAGACAGAATGCGTCATCTGTTGGACTTAGGGAAGTGTGCTGAATTTAATAATTATGGGTGTCTGTCTTTTTGTGTCCAAATGGAATTTGACCAATTTTAAATGTACAATGGGGAAAATAAAATTTAAAACTGAAAGTCTGACTCCAGCTGAACGCCAAGGTTCTCCATGCTTTGATTCAGAAATTATTTGATGTGATTGAATTTGAGCAATGCTGGTTACCATGGTTTCAACAGAAAGTAAGCAGAGGAGTGACAGACTTTTCCACAGAAATGCCTTTCACACATGAACTGTTACTGAGTAATTTAATTTTGTCTGTTTAGTAGGATCAGTCAGGCAGCGAGAGATGCATCAACACTCACAATGACACATTCATATGCTCTTCTGATTTCCCCATTAATGTGAAGTGTCTAGTTCAGGGGATGGAGGGAACAAAGGAAAGATGACGGTGGGAGAAAGAGAGAACTACGCAAAGCAGAAGGAGTGAAAAACTGTTGTTTGATTCGTAGCAAATAGAAAATGACAGTTTATGTTGGTGCTACATGAGAGGTAAACTCTCCTCCACTGCATCAAATCTTGCAATGAAGCCTCCTTAAGAAATCTTTACCCCTGTAGTGGGCTAGCTTGGCCTGGGGAAAATCCATTACACTTCTATCCTGCAATATACAGAATGCAGATTACACCGCAACCGCCTTCGTAAGAGTAAATAGATGCTAAATACTTCTGCATCCCTTCATAGCATGTCGGTTGCAGTTACTGGGATGATTTATGAAAACCAGCAATGCAACCTAGACCAGTGAGCTGTGATTGTGATGCTTGGTGTCTGGTGGAGAAGGGTAGGGTGCTGCAACCATGAGACAAACATCCCTGCTGAGAAGGGAGGGCCATTAAAGAGATTGAATGATCATGCTAATGGTTTCTTAGTAGAGGAGGAAGGTAGAGAGGCCTTTCCCCAGAGAGAGACAGAGTCGATTTCTAACTGTTGCTATTCAGCATTATCTGACAGGACAGCTTGTGCACATGTTTGTCTTTGTTCAAATACTTATATTTATGCTTGTACTATATGCGTGTTTGTGTGTACTGGTCTAGTGATACCAGCACTCAGATGGGCCACAGACAAGAAGATATGGTTCCTCAATTTAAAGCAGATCTCACAGAAGCCAGGCATCTTGTCATTTAGTATAGAAACAGCTGTTTGTTATGTTCTGCCTGATAGAATTATGGATAAATGACACTGAACTTTATCCAGACCATAACAGCAAACCTTCACTTTCCACTCTGCAATGTTATTGTATTAAATTCTGGTTTGTATGGCTGAATTTTTACTCCAGTTTCAGTTCTAATGTTTGTCCTTTAAGCACTGAAACATAGTCCATGATTACTATTTATAGTGCATGACCCTCCACTAAGCATCGCATACATAAGTATGTTATTCACTGGGTAAAAAAAGCTGACCTATGATCCAAAGGATGAGCAGGTAGTCGATCATCTCCAGCGCTGGGCCCATGGTATTTTTCTTGCCCTCACTGTAGACCAGAGAGTAGA
>NW_018127935.1:533754-579408 GCF_001952655.1 Monopterus albus
TGTGGATGATCTGGCCCACACGGGAGCGTGGCACCAGAAGGTAGCACACAGAAAGCAGCGGCCAAAGCATCGCCACGCTCAGCACTGTGGCTATCTTTAGACAGGTGTGTTTTCGACGGTAGCTGGCCGTCTCTCCAAACCAGACAGTGTTGAGAAACTGTTGACAGTTGGACTGGGCCACAAACTGTAGAAGGAGCAACAGGATACGACAAAAGGAAAATATCAAGATAGTCTGTGAACATGTTTCAAACTAAATGATCAGGTGATAAAACAGTTCATTTCTCATCCCCCTTATACTGGAGATTGGCTGCCAAAAATCACTTGTGTGACAGGTGCAGACTTTGCCTGTCTAACCTCTTTTTGGTTGTACTTGATGGCAAGTTTAAGTCGGCTGAGATTCATGCGTTCCTCCAATAAGCCCCTCTTGTCAATGTGATCCTCGCTGGACGTGTGATTGAGAATCACTTCTAGCTCTCGGGAGTTTCGAGCCTGAGCCAGCAGGTCCTTGGCAAACATTTTACACTGCTTTGCCAGCTCCTCATAATCATTCCTGGAGTGAGAAAATTACATAAAATCAGACCATATGAATAATTATGGCTCTTATCTGTTCCAGACTATAAAGAAATACAGTTTACAATATCACTGTGTCCATCTATTTACATATGTTTGTGATTGTGTATCAAGTTTATCTATGTAATGTATGCCTGAGTCTTTATGCACAATGAAATTAGATGAATTTGCTCTGACATGACAGACGGAAATGCAGCAGCTGATAACGTACCTGAACTCCACTTCAACCAGACTGAGCTCTTTGAGGTCTGTACTGAGTTCAAATGCCCTGAGTATGGGATCTTCTTCAGTCAGCATGATCAGAGAGGGACTAGCCAGGCACCGGTAGATGTCCAGGCGGAACCTGCCCCATGAAGAACAGTGGAGAGATGAGACAAGGGATGAAAATGTGAGGCAGGAAAGAGAATCAGAGAGATAAAAGTGTACAGAGGAGAACAGGGAAAACAGAGAAGCATTCAGTCATTTAGCTGTTTCATGTGTACCTGTTCTGACCTCCATGTTGTCCACCAGCCAAACTGCAGACTGATTAATTTAATGTGTGGGAAGCTACACTGCAGAGAGAATAAAAATGCCCTGCAGAGGATATCAGCAAAATCTCATCTGCAAGTTCTATCAGAAGCTGAGAATCACCATTTCCCAGAAGAAGCAGTGCTGCTTTTGCTGCATTCCCTTGTAGTGATTTCATATTTCAGCATAAAACCAATACTAATAGGGGGAAAAATGAATCTACATCCTCTACAGCTAGATAAGAAAAGCTTGAAAACAAAGAAAGCAGGAAAATACTCTAAGTACAACTGATTTACAGCTGTTTTAAGCTCCAACACACCAGTGCAGGTACCAAATCAGCCACCTAGTAAAATAATACAGGCATCATCTGGCAGACAAATGTGATGCTGACTATTCAAACATCAGCTTGTTGTTTAGATTGGTGGGAACTTAATGCAGTCATCTGAGAAATTCAGCAACATTATTACAACATCTTTGGATCTGTAGATGACCGCATTTGCCTGTACCTGGAGTGTCGTAAACTGTCCTTCTTGTTTTTAGCATTGCAGAGTGTGCATTCGCAGCCTACAGCATGGGGCCGAGGAAGAGAGATGTCCTGCTTCAGCAGCATAGTCAGGATCTCATAATTGTTCCTGTGGGCTGCCAGTATGACCGGAGCCACATCCATGGTGGTGGAGTACTCTGGGTTCTGAATTCGCTGCATCAGTTTCTACAAACGGTAAAAATATGTGGGATAAAGATATAAATTAGTGTGCAGACATTAAACGAAAAGATGAGTAATACCAACATGTTCTTTGCATCTATATGATTTGTCTTGAAAGCGGACTTAAAAGCAGTAACGGCAGGAAACTAACAGCAATGGAGGGCTTAGACGACCGCCTGGGCCTGTGGTTGAGGAGGATGTCAACAGCTCCCACCACCTCCGAGTCTATGGCAACCAACAAGGCATCTGTGGCCTACAAAAACAAACGCATCATTTTACAGTCTGACTGCATGGCAAAACAGAGCACACACCAACAGGAAAATTAGACTGGCCTGCATGTGTGTGTGTTTCTGTTCACTACCTGGCAGCCATGCTCCAGAAGAAGCTCCAGAATGTCTAGATTCTCATTCTCAATGGTGATTGTGATGGCATCTCTGCCCAGCACGTCTACAGAGTTGATGTTGAGCTCGCCGTGTTGGTTCTCCTCAAGCAGCTTCTTCACCATATAGTAGTCACCTGACATGCACGCCAAAGACAATGCAGCATGTGATGAATCCACTTTACTTAATTCTTGCAAAGTCAGGGGAGTCTTATCTGTGTATGGCACCAGACACACAGCTTCAGCCATGAAGTAAATGCTCACATAGCTCAGCTCCAGCACTCCTCTCAATCTCAGCAGTGTTTAACAATAACATCTCCATCAAAGGACAATTTCTGCTGCTGAGCTATGTTCAGAGACACTTTATATGGTCACAGTGGCAGTTACTGGCTTGTACACCAAAACAAAACCCTATCTGTACCATATCAATGACACACTCTCACACTACGACTAGTTGAGAATGTCCACGCTTCTCTGTTTTTTACTTGCACTATCTGCATCTTGTGTAGTTTCTCTTCAATTCATTTGCATCAATTTTCCTTAGGAGCTATGAAAATTCATCAGACCAGAGTAAGAAACTTTCAAAAGAGCAGATGTTGAACTAAGTATATTTTAACACCTGTGGGCAAATTTCCACAGTTGCCAACATGTACGCAGCTGTGAGAGGTATTCACTTGGAAAAATGTGGTATGACTGTACAGTTTGCTTGCTGCAGTGACCCTGCTGGAATCTGAGGCTGTCAGTCATACTGTATTTTACAAATAGACCTGCTAATATCACACATAATGCTCAGGAAATATAAATGATTAATAGCAGCAGTCACCTGATCCACTATTATCCTAAATCATTCTGAACATAAAAACAATGGATAGTCTACGGGTCTGGGTTTTTTTTTTTTTTAATGAAACAACAACAAACCTTTCTCACACGCCAGCAAGAACAGCTTCTCATCCAGCGTTGTTTCCTCTTTCACCTGTCTCACGTCTTTCAAGGCCAGAAATTTATCTGGAGAGGAAGCGTCCGTGCCCTGGTACAGAGCTGCCATTACGACGGAGAGCGAGTACGGACAAACACTGATGTGCATCCCACTAGAAACCAGCAACCATTACACAAGAAAACCAGTCATATGGAATGACATTTAAGTAATCCTTTCGTTGTTTGTCGCTGCGCAGCAGAGACTTAAAGCGTCGGCATGAGACTAACCAAGTGTTGTTACTACTGTCGCATCTCTGCTCCTTCCGTTAGCGCGTTTCTGCTCGTAACTAATTGACCTAATCGAGGCTTTTGTTGTCCTAAATCACGTCAGAACTTCGATTCAATATAAATTAGGGGTCTGACAAATCGACGCGGTCATTTCTCATGGCGTGTTTACATGTACCATCTTCTCGCATCGCATGTTCCCTGGGATCTTTTTTGGTCCTGATGCTGCCGACGACGCTTCTACTGCGCATGTTTCCTCCTCCACCTGCTCCTTCATTTCGCGGTGCTAATCATCAGTGCTTCGTGATTACATAACAAGGCTGTTCATTGCAGCTGTACTGCTAATCCATACAGAAATATACCGTCTGTTCTAGCAATCCTCATACTGAACAACTACGTTTTACAGTTACCTGCAAGTTAGAAACGATGTAGCAGGTTAGATTTATGTGGCACGTTTGGCCATGTGCTGAAAACACTGAATATCATATCCCACTGCTTTTAATATTTTATAGCATGAACCCTCAAGCATCAACTACATGCATATATTTTGACTGTGGCTCCAAGTAGTCTACATGCATATATTCATACCAGTGTGAAAGTCACAAACATGGCTTTTGGGATTGTGTGCCCACATTGACGCACAGGCTACTTCTTGCAGTAATGTGAACATGTTCATGCAAATGGTGTGTTTGGACATGCACGGGTAAAATCTACTGCATGGGGATATTGGAGAGAGGAGTAGTGAAAGAACGTACACAGCGTCCTCCGAAGTGTGCCACTCAAATCAGCCTAATTCTGTACTTCATTATTTTTTAGTTCACAGTAAGTCATATTAAGCTTGTATCAATTATCACAGGTCAGTTAACATCTATGTAAATAATGACTCATAATAGAGAAAGCTAAGCAATTTGCAACTGTACATTTAGATTCAAGTCAAACATATCCTCCCAGCAATAGTTTGTCAAAGTAGTGGCATAGAATATGAATAGAATTGTTTAATATGAACTAAAACAAGAAGACCCCAAAGCAGTAAAATACAATAATAATTTCTGCCCTCCATGGTAACAAGGTGCCTTCTTACTAGTCATAACTTCTCATCTACCTGAAAAAGCCCAGATAGAACATTATAGTTTAGTCTGAGAATTAAAAGAAAACCTCACAATGGAGCCTTATTAGTCATATTTAGCATTCATAAAGGAGTTGTTAAATTTTATGAGCATTTTCAACTCGCTCCATTTCTAAGCAATTAGACTTGCAAGTGGAGAAAAGGGTCCTGTAGCTGCACTTTTTATTATCCAACAGCACAACATCTCAGAACAGTTCAGTTAAACAGGCTGAACTAAATAACAAAACCAAAAGAACGCTGTGTACAGTGTACACTCTTGGTGCGATGCACTTTGTACTGATGGTCCAAGAAAGAAAGATAAAATCAAACAATTCTAAAATGTGACAGACTCTAAAACACATAGTCTGGTTGGTTAAAGCTTTATGAGTCTTTTAACGTGTCATTGTCACTAATGATCATAAGCTGAACAGCCAACTACAGGATATTTTGTTAAATATTCCCCCCATATTCTTCATCGATTACTTCCCACTCCCAGCTTAACATTTTTTTAGTTTCTCTATAGGTCTAAATGTCATTTAATGATCATAAATAAATACAAATATACGTACATTAATGCTTTGTTAAAATACTAACGTGTTCTGTCAAGAATCTTCTTCTTTTGGCTGTTCCCGTCAGGGGTCGCCACAGCGAATCATCTGTTTCCACCTAACTCTATCCTCGGTATCCTCTACTCTCACCCAAATTAACTTCATGTCCTCTTTTAGCACATCCATATATCTCCTCTTTGGCCTTCCTCTTGACCTCTTGCCTGGCAGCTCCATCTCCAACATCCTTCTACCAATATAACCCATCTCTGCCTCTTGTCTTTTCCTCACTGCTACAGTCTCTAACCCATACAGCATAGCTGCTCTCACTACTGTCTTGTACACCTTTCCTTTGATTCTTGCTGCCACTCTTCTGTCACACAACACTCCTGACACCTTTCTCCACCCACTCCAACCCACCTGCACTCGCCTCCTCATCTCTTTCCTACACCCCCCGTCACACTGGACTGTTGACCCCAAATACTTAAACTCCTGCACCTTCTTGACCTCAGCCCCTTCTAACCTCACTGTTCCACTTCCCTCCCTCTCGTTCATACACATGTATTCTGTCTTACCATGACTGACTTTCATTCCTCTTCTTTCCAGAGCAGACCTCCACCTGCTCTCTGCTCTCACTATAGATCACAATGTCTGCAGTGGGCAAAACAAAGAGAAGTCTTGCCTGTATTGGAAACACTATGACCAGCAGAGGGCAGCAGACACAAAGGTTTTGCGCTGTAAACATCTGCATTGGATGACTACTACAAAATGAGCATCTATGGGATAGAATATCAGAAAGCATCACACAGTAATTCTCTTCAAAACACCTACACATTTATTTGCTCTGTACTTTTCTTAGAATAACAACAAGGCTTTGCTGTTTTAAGACAATATATAAACAGCTCTCTTACAAGTCCTTAAATGAAGATTTTGGTGGTACAAGAAAACTAAATCCCAACCTGGGAAATACAAACCATATTTCATATTAAGGGTCAAGGGCTTTTCACTCAGTCTTTTGTGGATTTGTTCAGTTGAGCGGAACTGTGATCTCAAACTGGCAAGCCTTCAGGAAACATGATTTTCAATCTGCATGTGATTTCTCTTGTACAGACACATAGTCTTACAGCTTCCCAGAGTTCCTCAACAGCTGTCAAATGTCAGATTTCATCTGATTCCACTTAACAGGAGTGTCAGTCATTGTTGGTGAATGTTGCCAATACATCTGATGAAATACTGATGCAATATTCCTATATACTGTACCGACTGAAATACTTTATATTTATTTATTTTAATCTTTTATAAAAGAAGAGACACCCACTATTCATATATTTTGGTATAATTTTAATTAATACAAATTTCCCCATACATTTTTCTCATAACTCTGGGCCTCCCTCTTAAGGTAGTAGTGGAAAAAATGTACTTTTTTTTTATGAAATACTGATTCTTCCATGTGGTCTAGGTGAAGAGAACAGAAGAGTAGGAAAGTAAAAACAGGACTATTAATAAAAGAGCAACTAAAAATTGTGTTGAAACACAGAACAATGCGAATGAGATTGTACCTTTGAAAAAAAGAACATCAAAATCCTGTGCACCATTTGCACCTGGTATGTAGCTGTCTCTTAAACGGAAGGGTGGAGCATGGTTACAGGGATGCAAATAGTGGGGTAGACCCTTCCCAAACATAATATCATCATTTCCTTCAGTAAAACATTACTACGATGTGTGGGAGCAAGAATCGAGGCTGCCAACAAAACAGACGTGCATCAGGTCCAATAGCGCAGCTCGTTGGCGCACGACAACACAGCGCGGACCAATACAGTTCCTCTGTAGGCAGGTCTCTCTATTTGTATTCTGATTGAATCGGTTCAGATTGTATTAGTTTGACGAGAAGAGGAGCAGGAAAAACGGGGAGATCTTTTTAACTAAATGCTGTAACTGTGGTTCGACATGAACCGATGCGTAATGGCAAATATGGAATGAGTAGATCTTCAACCAGCCGCGCTAAGTCGTGACGGTTTTATTGTCTGCGACGCCTCTGTTTTACCAGACTGCATTTACAGGGATGCATCCGATGATAACTGCGCAGGGATGCCTCCGATGAATATGGACAAACAGGGCGTCTGTTACAATGACGAAGACTTCTTCCTTTTTGTTTTTCACACGGGCCAACAAGAGAAACACTGCAGCGTCGGCTATGAACAACTCAAACGCTCCTCTCATCCATCGTTTCTATGAAGAACATTGCGCAGTGCAGTGAAAGCGGGATATCGTGGTGTGGATTTCTGACTGGGGGTGAATATATTAGCAAATCAGTTGGTATTCAACTGGGTATCGGTTCCCATTATTAGATCTACATATACTGTCAATGTAAGGGGCGGAGGGTACAAATGAGAGGCAAACAATATCACCCACTTAAGTTGACAGCTCCTTGGGAGAAGGATGCTGGCTTTGGGAGGAAGCTTAAAACCTACAGGAATCATACCAAGATAATAGCACAGCCTGGGATCGTGATGAAAGTCCTCCGTAGGAAGCGGATTGTTTTATTTATGGCCTATTTCTTACTGCTGGTCCTCACTATGCTTAACTTGGCTAATTACAAATGGACTAAAGAGCCACAGCAGTGTAATCACCAGATGAGGAGCACCAGTTATCAGAGCAGATCTGACATTCGCTTCCTCTACAGGCCTTCTCTAGCTAAAAAGAGACAGCTAATCTATGTTCTGACCACTTGGAGGTCAGGCTCATCGTTTTTTGGGGAGCTTTTTAACCAAAATCATGAAGTGTTTTTCTTGTATGAGCCAATGTGGCATATCTGGCAGAAACTGTACCCAGGTGATGCAGTCTCATTACAAGGGGCAGCCAGGGACATGCTGAGCTCCTTATACCGCTGTGATCTGTCTGTATTTCAACTTTACAATAGCCCTGGGGGCAAGAATTTCACTTCCCTAGGGCTATTTGGGGCCACCCTCAACAAAGTGGTATGCTCTTATCCCCTCTGTTCAGCCTACAGGAAAGAGGTAGTGGGGATGGTGGATGATAAGGTGTGTAAAAAGTGCCCCCCTCAAAGCCTTAGACTACTGGAGGAGGAGTGCCTCAAATACAACACCATAGTCATTAAAGGGGTACGGATTTTAGATCTTAATGTGCTGGCCCCCCTCATGGAGGATCCATCCTTAGATTTGAAGGTGATACATTTGGTCAGAGACCCGCGGGCAGTGGCTAACTCCAGGATCAAATCCAGACATGGCCTGATAAGGGAGAATTTACAGGTGGTCCGCAGCAGGGACCCAAAACTCCGCCGGATACCTTTTGTGGATCCGGCACACAAAGCCAACAAGAAGGATGGCTCAGATTACCACTCCATAGGAGCCATGGAGGTGATCTGTGACCGCACCTCCAGGACTCTTAGGACCGCTTTAAACCCACCCAGCTGGCTGAAAGGGAAGTACATGGCTGTGCGGTATGAGGACCTGGTTGAGAACCCGGTTAAGACTCTGAGGAGTGTCTACCACTTTGCCAACCTGACCGCCAACCATGACATCGAGTCATTTGCTTTAAACATGACCAGTGGCTCCAGTGCCTCCTCCAAGCCATTCATAGTCTCGTCCAGGGATGTCACACAAGCTGCAAGGGCAAAAAAGATCAAACAAGTGGAGGACTACTGCCACCATTCCATGTCTGTTCTAGGGTACGAAAGAGTGAGAACAGCCGGAGAGGCCAAGGACTTGAGCAAATCACTAGTGACACACTCCAAGCTGTGAAGCTGTTCATATCGCCAAAGACCTTTTGATTTAATGTTCATTTTGCATCAAGTTTCTTATTGTGGAATTAAAGCTTTACATTAAATCAGCTCTGGAGGGGCTCCACTGGCCATGACGGGAATGTATCATGTTTCTATCAGTTGAGTTTTAGTGGTATTTGAAGGGACCACTTCTTTTATACCTGAAGAACTACTGGATGTGTCTGACAACACAAGGCCTATGAACTTGAACAGTGAAGTGATAATAAAAAAATAAATTATATAATTCACATATCTTATGACACTTCAAAGTGGATGTTTTGAGCTTATTTTTGAATGTTCAAACTTAGAAAAAAATGCTTTTCTCAGTCTCCATTTTGTCTGTAAAGGTAAAAATTGTGGATAAAAAAAGAATTGGAATAAAGCAGGACACTGTTTATTTGTAAGAGCTGGTTGAAGTCAGAGACAATCAATAAATTGGTTTGTTGATGTGCCATAGCTAAAGGTGTGATGAGTAGGCTACATCAGAACATCATTAGTGCTATTTTTTTAGATTTAAAAAGGGATGTTTTGATTTTTGTAACCAAATCCTCATAAAATAATGTCGTGCACGTTAGACATTGTCATGGCTTTGGAGCTGAAAAATCTCTTTCAGTGTAAGTGTAAGTGTCTGTTCTACCATTTCAAATGTTTACAATTGCTTGCTCATATGACAACACACATTCTGGAAATATTACGTTGAGTAAAGTTCACAGTTAAAACAAGTTGTGCATGTATGTTGAAGAACCTGCTGTACATTTCAAAACCAACAAAAATACAACAGAATTGCAACAAATTTACAAAAACACAAGTGGTTCTCAAATCCTGGTTTTTAGAAATTCACAAACTGGATTTAATATTTTTATAAATGCTGCCAATATCTATGTTGCACGTAGGTTAAATAATAATGTAGTTCTATATATTTGAGATGTTTCAATGCATACTGTACCTTAGTTAAGTACATTATGCACCACTGAGCCTTCTACCATTTGTGAACCGCTGTAATGGAATAATTTTATTAATGTGTTATAATTAATGTGTTATAATTGTACAACTTAAAGGTCCCCTATGTAAAGTTATTTTTAACATTCAAAATGCGTTGTGGTGAGGTCTAACAAAATCTGAAACCTTCTCATGCATGAGAACAAATATTACTCATGGCCAAAAATTTCACAGGGCACCGTTAAGTACGTACATGTAAAAATGTTTGTAATAGTCAGAAATAATTTATTCCTAAATGTCACCAACACACCCACTTAGCTCCATGTGAACACTGTTGACTTTGTACTAGGGAGCTGGCAGAGTAAAGTCTGCTTAAACTCTGGGTGGACATCTGAGTTCTCACATACAGCTCACCTGGGTGAAGTCTAGAGAATTTCAGGGTTCCGGTACATGTCTGAAAGGGGTTTTAAAAGATATATGACCTTCTTGTGGGTAGTTTCTTCCTCTTGAGATAGATGGAGTGAGTGGACATATGTCAGTGAAGTTTTATGAAAGCCAACACAGAAAAATGAAAAGGAAGGTTTGTGGTTTATCAGAAGTAGCTGTCTGTTAAGTTTTGGGCAGGGAAGGACCTAAAATGCACACACAAACTCTGGATCCAATAGTTTATCAGTCTTTATTCAAAAATAAAAAACTAAAGTACTGGGTGCTCTACCTGACAGGACAGAACTAAAGGTTAATAGACTGGTCAGGGAGCCAAAACTAAACTCTGGTAACAAACTCAGAATGACAAGCATACAGAATCTAAAACCGAGGCAGTAGAATGTCAAACTCACAAGTGTCCAGAAACAGAAGGTGAGAGCAAAAGAACCAACCGGGTGTGTAGCTCAAGGAGGGGGCACAGGAGACGGGAACAAGCAAAGCATGGAGATCCGATGAGCCAGCAAACAGGCTGAAGGAAAGGAGGAGGATATATAGACAGAAGAGCAGGAGGTGGAAGCAATGAACAGAAATTATGAACCGGGGTAAAGCTGGGGCAGGTGAGGTGATACAAGACAGGAAATCTAACTAAAAGCACAAAACAGGAAGCCAGTCCACAAACCATAACAGCTGTCATTTGCAAAATAAACATTGTCAATGAATTTTAAACATCGATCTTTGATATTTTAACATGCTGAGAATCAGACACGTGTGTTGTGTTGGGCTGATTAGCTCCAGGAAAATCACACCAAAACTACAGTAGTAAGTAGTAAGATTACATTTTGAACTGGAGAAGAAATAAGCTTTGGGGCAACCTGTCCCTTTAAGGATAGGGCACTCAGAGAACAGCAATCTATAATTAAAAAGTAAGATGTTAATAGACTCTTTTAAATGCAGCTACTATATTTAAGCATTTAGAAGTATTCTAGCATGATGCATAAGCAAAACATGGAAGGTGATAACAAATTCAGTAGAATACAACTGAATCTGTTGAAAGGATTGTAGCAGAAAACAGCACACTAAAGGTTTAATAAGAAGCAGGGGAAGGCAAAGTTGGCACAGAAATACCACTTCAGCTGATTAAGGAAAATACTGTAGTCACAGTAGATGCTCATGAGCAATTCTCCCAAAAGCTTGTAACCAAGTAGCAAGAATCACCTCTGCTCATAATTAATGTGTGACTTGACATGTTGGACTTTCACAGGAACTGTTGAAGGATAATTTTGCTTGCAGTGTGAAAAGTATGCCGTGTACAAATAGGTCACCAGAACTGTTGACATATAAATTTGCTTGCAATGTGAAAAGTACGTTGTGTACAAATAAGTCAAGTTGTAACTCTTTTTGGTTGTGTTTAGACATCCGTCCATCCATTATCTATACTGCTGATTCCTGAATAGAGTTGCAGGGGGTCTGGAGCCAATCCCAGCTGACATTGGGGCAAGAGGCGGGGTACACCCTGGACAAGTTGCCAGTCTATCACAGGGCTGACATGTAGACAAACAAACACACACACACACTCACGCTCCTACAGGCAATTTAGAGTCGCTGATCAACCTAAGCTGCTTGTCTTTTCGATTGTGGAAGCCAGAGTACACAGAAAGAACCCACGCAGGCACAGGGAGAACATGCAAATTCTGCACAGGAAGGTGTTTAGGCATTTGACTTTGAAATTATAGAGGATAACATTTCTACTTCAGCTATTGTGGAGCACAACAAACCAAGACAATCACCAGCAGAATATCAGAAAGAACAATCTTTGCATGCATGTCAGGACATGAGAGGTGCAAGACCTTTTGTAAGCCTTTGTGACTGTGACAGCGCTAAATGTAAGTGTAAACGACCGCCGTGATGTAATCTGATTACTCAAACCACTAGCCAAGGCGGTCTGGGATGCATCTGTTGTAGTGTAAATGACAAGGACATTATAGGAAAATACGTCATCGGTGCAGGACGTGGTGGGGTTTTTTTGGTGAGAACACACCAATGCTCAAAAAAGAAAAAAAAAACAAAGTCTGTTATAAATTCCATGAATATATGTAGAAATCTTCTTTGGTTAGGGAGACTGCTGGCGCTTGTCTAGCAGCAGACTGATGTAATAACTGCGTGTGGCCTTTTGTCCTTTTAGCGGAAGTGAAGCAGCAGTAATGAAATCTGAACACAAGTGGTCTGAACACCTTGGAGATTCATGGATATAGACATGTCTGTGTGTCTGGTTCCTCTCAGACGCCTTGGTCAATGACCTCATTCCATGGTGGAGGCAGGGCCTTAGCTTTTGAGCAGCAGGAGCTGATAAGCTGGGGTTAGAGGTGATTCCTGTAGCTTCAGGCCTCCCTGGCAAGAGCTCAAGCAGTAGCAAAGCCAGGTCTCCACCCGCCAGGTCTTCATGGTGTTTTGGGTCACAACGTATCGTAAACAGATGAGCTGATTCTCTGTTTTCTCAAAAACAAAAGTGGAGTCATCTGGTTCACACAGCAGTGCTTTATCCTAAAAATCTGTATTGAATGAAGTATGTGGTAACACAAGGGGAGTCTTACCTCCTGGACATGTGGGCTGCTGAAGAGTGCAGCATGGTGGCAGTGAGTTGGTTAGTGGAGGGCCACATAGCCCTTCTCCACCACCAGGTATTGGCTCAACTTGACTCTACTTGGATAGATTGACCACATTTTCAAAACTAGATAGTTATTTTCTTGCCAAAGAACTAATAAAACTTAATAAAACAGCATAATAACAGTCCTAAGATGAAAATTATAACAGCTTTGAGTCTGCCCTACCAGGACAGTTTCAAGGTGATACCAAAAATAATACCAGTTACCAGCTACGATCCCCAACGTTTGACTTATGGGTAAACAAATAAGGCCGTTTTCAAATGTAGCCTCAGGCTAACTATAATTTTAACACTGTCAAATCATGTCTCATGAGGGACACATTATGTGATTATGTGAGAAAATAAGCAATATTTCTGATTACTTTAGAGGCTTCATAAAGGCTCAGAAGACCAACGTCATTTTAGTTGTTGAGCTATGTTAATTATTATGGGTGGGACCAAAAGATTTTGGGACATTTATTTCTTAGCTGCAGATGTAGGAGGCCAAATCAAAGGACAGTTACTACATTAGAAAGAATTTGTTAAAGTATGTAAAACTTTCCTGGAGAAAAGCATGTCATACACACATGTGTAAATGCACGATGTTATTTACATAAGTGAAATATTATAAATGGAAAATACGACTTTGAGACATGTTTTCCTGGACATACTATTAGTAGATGGCCCGACTAACTCTCTATCTTAAGATCCAGTTCATTATAATACTGCACGTGCTAATGCACAACATACTAAATATTAGAATACTCTGGAAATACTGTCTCCAACTGTTCTTGTGCAGTTACGGTATATTATGCATATAATTCCACTTATAAGACAGCAGTCAGCTTATTCTCATTAAGTGCTGAACAACATACTGCAGAAAGCCGGGTATTAGGCATTCAAGCTTTAGGTGTTTGTGCTATTTTTACTCCAGATTACTAAGATGTTAGTATATCGATTTAATATACATGTACCATGCTTATCTTTCTTAAGGAATACAAGCTCCCATGCCACAATAAAGACTTTCCAGAAGGAAGCACTATACAAGCACAGACTGGCAGAGGGCTACTGTAGATAAAAATAATTTTGAATAAAGGTATCAAATTGAGTGTTACCTTGTTTCAGGCAAACTGGGTCAGTCTTGCAATTGATTGTAACTACAGGCAAGGTCAAAACTGATTTATAAATGTGTTTAAGTGTTGATATAAAGTAGTACAAGCAAGGATAGTGCAGATTAGTACTGAGAGTAAGGCTGGTTTTAGATGGCAGCTATTGTGGTTAAAGTTCATTTGAGGTGCTGTGGGCTCATATTCAGCAAACACATGTGATGGTAGGTGGTCACTTGATATTGATAATGACACCCTCTCCCTAAGTTACTGACAGCTGATCTTGCAGTACACTTGGTTTTTGTACTTTCTCCATTACAGACCCTAAAGCACGGACTACCAGTAGCTCGCCTAAAGGTTCAGAGAATATACAGTATGTAGCCTATAATGCAAGAATTATAAAACTAAAAACAACAGAACTTCGCTCAATCAACCTGGTCAAACTGCAATCCAATCAAATACACAAATGTCCCGCCCTCCTTTGATATCAAATTATTATTTGCCAATCACCTGTCAATCAAAAAAGTTACGCCACGTCATTTCTCCCTAAAGAAATGACCAGTTCTCTAACAGCTGCCCTTCTGCAGGTGTTCACATTTTCTCTGTGTATGCCTTAAAAACAGACAAAATAATACTCAGGCAATGCTATAATTTCTGCACAAAAGCAAGCCCAGTATCACTGAGCCTATAATGAATAAGGTGCAACTTAGAGAGACTTAGTGTTCACAACCCCCTGGCATAAGTACAAAACACAAGGTAAAGAGGAACTTGATCTAGTATATTATTTGGCACCTATCCTTACATTTTGGCACTGTTATTAGGAATATGCAAGAGGTGAGAATTATGGGCAGCTAAGAGGATTTATTTATAAATGTCTCAATGAGTGACAGTGTGAGAGAGAACGCAAAACAAAACACAAAAGAGCAGGGAATGAAGAGGTTTAAAAAAGGGAGGAATAATGAATTCCTTCACAACAAGAGTGAGTTATCTTCGTGTCAGCACAGTGTCCTCTGGGTACAATGCTAAACAGCAACGGTAATTATAACTGCTAGAACTTCTTTCTGCTCTGCAGTTGTGTCAGGTTGTGTGTGTGAGAGAGAAACGGTACGGAGTAGTAGTGTGGGTGTCGAAGTCATGTTGTGACTGTGAGTTTGCCAGGCAACCACTGCAAGCTCCAGTAAGTCACTGCACCTAGCCAAACAATAGCAGGGTTTCAGCAGTGTTCACCACATTAATACTACACAGAATGCATTTTAATACCATTTTCCAAATTATACCCATTGAAGACAGAAGGTAAACAAACAATGAAGCCTGCAAACATTTATTAAATACATTAATTTATTGACACTATATTATATTGTCACTTTACTCCTCCCTGTAACAATAATTGCTAGTAATATAATCAAATCAAATCAAATCAAATTTTATTTGTATAACGCCGAATCACAACAAAAGTCATAATCAGTCATAGTCAGTTAACATGACCTGTATCTGTGGGTTATTCAACAGGTCTATGGGGCATCTGTAGCGATATCTTTTTGTTTGGAGCTCACAAAGCTCAGGTCACTAAAAGGGACCACATCCTCAGGATGGATGTGAGAACAAGGATGCCTATGTAACTGAGGTCATGGTTTCGAAGGCCTGAGCTGCTCCAGGGTTTGACAGCCTGCTACAAAAACAGTTTTGGTCTCTATAGCTAATTTCTCCCTCCATGACAACTGTACAGGGGCTGAATTTTTATATAACTTGCCAGTTCAAATTATATTGTGGCTAAAGGTTATACACCACATGTGTCAAACTCAAGGCCCGCGGGCCACATCTGGCCCGGCATACAATTACATCCGGCCTGCGAGATCATTTTATATATCTTTTTATTTAATGGCCCTGCGATATGAAGCACCGATAACACACAACCTACAAATCCCATAATGCAGCGCAACAGCTGCCTTACCGAACGTACGCTACCTGCAATCATTCCCGTGTTAATTATGTCAGATCAATCAACCGTCTGTTGATGTATACAACCCTAATTTCAAGTCAAAGCTAGCTCCTAACAATGGCCAAGAGAAATGTTGATTCTGAAAACAGAGCCTTTCAAAATCGGTGGGAGGCTGAGTATATGTTTACTGACATTGTCGGTAAACCCGTGTGTCTTATTTGTGGAGCTAATGTGGCTGTAATTAAGGAATATAACCTAAGATGGCACTACGAGACAAAACATCAGGACAAGCTGAAAAACGTGAATGCAGAGCAGAAGCTACAGAAGGTAAAGGAGTTGAAGAGGAATCTGACATCACAGCAGACGTTTTCCCCAAAGCGAAATTACACAATGAAGCTGCTGTGAAAGAAGTTTTATTGGGGCAGAGGAGAAAATCAGCCCTGCCATTTACCGAGGGAGAGTTTTTGAAGAGCTGCATGATGAAAGTGTGTGACGTCTTGTGTCCAGACAAAAAGCAGGTGTTTGTAAATGTAAGCCTTAGCAGAAATACGGTTTCTGATTTTAAGTTCATGTTTATTTATTTTGGAATAATATTGTATGCTGTCTGTTTCAACTCATATTTATGTTCAAACAACGTTTAGTTCTAGTCTGTTCAATAAATGTTTATCCTGTTCGGCCTGCGACCTAAAGTGTGCTTTGAGTTTTGGCCCCCTGTGCGATTGAGTTTGACACCCCTGTTATACACAATTAAGGACATGGCCACTTTGAGTGAGAGACAGGACCGTCCTGCCGCAGGGGGCTAGTTGCTAACTGTCTAGTGAGCTCTACTCATGCTCCACCTCTTTGTCCATTTTAGGATGAGCCAGAGTTAGGCGGAGTGAAGTGCTGTCACGTTGACGATGGCCAGACTTCAGCTTTAAAACCACTCTTCAGAAAACCAGCGGGTGACGTTACAGAGGGTTAATCATCCTTTTATATACGGTCAATGGTTCAGTCAAAGTCCACATCCAGATTTTCCCCAAGAAGCTGAAAGACACATTGAAAAGGGTGCATGTAGCCCCCCCTTGTGCTGATATGTCTGTGATAAAAAAAATCAAATAAAAATATATTTTGATATTTTGATGTGCAAACCTGCAGTTTTATTTGTGACTTGGAAGTTTTTTCATACAAAATATGTTTATTTGTCTTTCCAAGCCAGTCGAGACTGTTCAATGTGTATCTTCAGACAGAGAATCTATAATTCTATGTATCATTAACATCTACTGCTCACTCACACGCAGCAGCACAGGGCCCTTCCCATAGTTTTGTTGTATGTGCTACAATGACAATAAAGAGGATTCTTCTTCTTAGTGTTTTTGTTACAGGTAAAGCAGAGCCAAATGTTTTAGTCAGTACATGTTTTGCAATGATTTTTCCAAGCTGAGCTTGATTATATTCATTTGTGATGTACAGTGAACCACAGTGTTTGGTGGAAACCTGGCAGAGTGCACTCATCTAACACCATTCTGTGAGAAATGGTGTTGGCAGCAGTATCATGTTGTGAGGAGACTGTTCAGCAGCAGGGACACGGAGACTTGTGAGGACACAAAAGAACAGCGAAGAGGCACATTCTTGGGAAATGATTATTTCAGAATGTTAAGACATAGTGAAGCAATGATATTTGAAAATCTCTCTTTCTAAGAGTTACTCTGAAGTAGTTCTTTACAGATGCTCCCTGGTGAACTTGATTAAATTTAAGACAGCATGCAAGGAACATAGACATAACCAGAAAAACCTGAGGCTGTTACACTGCCAAAGTTGTCTCAAGAAAGTAATTGCTTAATTTGAAAGCTGAGGTTTCTATTTTTCATTTATAATACATTTACAAAAGGTAAATCAATTATATTTTGGGTATACTACCAACATCATTTTTATCAAATTTAGTCACACTGCAAGATCACATGCCAAAACATTGAGACAAGGAAATACTTTTGTTATGTCACTACCTCATAAACTCATCTTCTCTGTTCTGTCTGAAACTGACAGCCATAAAGTAATTCAACAGTCAATGGTTAACTTAAAGTTATATAGTCATTGGTCAAGTGTTCGTCAGTGTGATGGCCCGGGGGAAGAAACTGTCCTTGTATCTGGTTGTCTTGGCGTACAGTGACCTGTAACGCCGTCCAGAGGGGAGGAGTTCAAACAGCTCATGTCCAGGATGTGAGGGGTCTGCACAAATCTTCTCTGCCCTTCTCTTGACCTGTGAGGTGTACAGGTCCTCCATGGAGGGCAGGTTGGCACCGATGGTTCTTTCTGTAGTTCTGGCTGTCCAGTGGAATCTGTACCTGTCCTGTTTGGTTGCTGAGCCAAACCAGAAGAGCAGAGAATATCCTCAGTGATTCCTCTGTAGAACTGTATCAGAAGCTCCTGGGGCAGGTTGAACTTCCTGAGCTGGTGCAGGAAGTATATCCTCCACTGTGCCTTCTTGGTGGTGGTGCTGATGATGGATGTCTACTTCAGGTCCTGGGAGATAGTGGAGCCCAGGAACTTGTAGGACTTTACTGCTGATACAGTGCTGCTGATCATGCTATATTAGGAAAACTAATATGAGAAGATGTATGAGGCATATACACACATGGACATACAGTCTAAGTGCTAACAGACCACCCACCTAAAGCAGTTCATAAACATCCTGTTTGTTCTGCTGCCAGTACATCAGTCTTTCTTCACATTCACTGAAGGAAAATCCCTCTGCCATTTTCCCTTGTAACCATTTTCTAATACTCCTCCACAGACCAGTGTATTGTGAGTGTGAGCAAACCTGAGAGTACTTTGGAGAAGAAAGCAGTGAAAGGTTACTTGTAGTTGAGACTGTAGCAGGCCCAGTATCGTGTCTGGCTTCCCTATAGCATCCTGTATACCATGAGAGAACTGCTGTTAGTCACTGACACTCAAAAGACCCTCTGGGGTGGCTGTATATGCTGCCTGAAAGAACTTCACCTAAAATAAACAACACAGATATTGGCTCTATATGCTCATACAGGAAAATCCTATTCTCAAAAACCCAGTAATACCTTCCTTCTACAGTAAGAACCCACCCCCAGACATCCCACTGTGGACTCACACTGTGGGCAATGTTGCATTATATCAGTTTCTATAGGAAAAAGCCCTGAAGCTCAGCCTCACTCCGCTACTGGGATGCTCTCCAGCCTTACCAGCCTGCCTCTCTGGCCTCATAATGCCAGGGAGTTGGTCAGACCTTGTCCCATTTGCAGCGTGCGGATAAAAGTCAGGCAAAATATAAGGATGAAAGAGAGGGGATGGAGAGCAGCTGGGAGGCAGTGATGGTAGAGTGGGAAGGGTATGTGTGGGTGGACATGCTTGCACAACAAAAAGGCACACTCCGAGGGCCTCTGCGCCACCAAGGGTGTGCTACAGACTGTCATTTAGCAGGAAGCAAAAGTGCATTTCCTCCTCCTCAATCTCTTCTTCACTTTGATGTCATGCAGTGGTTAATATAACAGAGCATAGATTAAAGGGTAGAAGCACAGTATGTGTCCTTAGGAGATAATTGCAGAATATACTGTAAATCTGTGCTGTGAACAGTATGTGTATATATTTATACATTTCCATAATGTACAGTATGTGCAAAATGCCATAAAACTGTTGGCAGCCGTGGACACAATGCGTTGCAGTACAGATCTGCAGTACTTTTGTTACAAATAATAATAGCTCTTAGTCACTTTGGTTACTGCTTTCATGCTTTGTTCAGTTTCCTTAATTAGGAGGAGCTGCAAACTGCGTGGTATCCGCAGCACGCATGTAGAATCACTTTGTACACATCAGTATGACTTATTTATGAATACTGTGAATAAGAGCATAACAGCAGATCCTGCTGGGCTTCCAACTTCTAAAGTAATCTGGGAAACAAATTCAGCTGCATGGTTTCTTTTTTCTTTATGTTTTAGCAATTTAAGATATAAAGAAACACATTTTTGTGGTAATGATATCATTTTATGCCTAAGTAGACTGTTTTCTGTTAGTATCTGTCGTTTGTCTCTCCATATTTTTTCAATTAGCTTCTTATTTTAAAAGTTTGATGCACAATATACTGGCAGAGGCTTTTATGGTAACACTGATCAGCTGAATACCGAAAACCTAATCACATAAAGCCTTAAGAAGATCATCAGAACTAGCACTAATGCTTCTAAATTCTAAATGGGATTGATGAGCAATTGCTGCACAATAATTATGATTGAAGCTTTGTGCAAACCAAAGTGTATCCTAACCTGGAGCCAAATCTTAATGGTGTTACTTACAGACTGCAATGGGGAACTGGATGGATAGTTGTTAGGAGGTTTGCAGTTGACTCAATACAGAAGTTTAGCAATGTTGCAGGTCCAATAGTAAATACAGAAATTTGGTAGCGACAGTACGTAACACTATAAAACCTGCTATAGCGCGGGCCTGGGCATTTAAGGCATTATACATAATCTTTCAACAACAGTTTTGCACAGTTTTTCTTTTTGTTTTGTTCTACTGATTAAATCTACCTTGTTTCTAGTTATGTACGATGGACCTATACATACACCTTTATTCATGAAGTTAAAGGAAAAATCTGGTTCATTCTCATATGCCAAGCGTTTGATGGTGTTTATGATTATGCAGTCGTGTTTACTCACTTATGACAGGGTTACAGCTTAGGCCAGTGATGTTCATAAAATGAATATGCTGGATGTTTTTTTTCTGTCTTCTCAACTGACTTTAGATCCTTCTCCACTTACCTACTACTCAGCAATCTATCCAGCGTTTTCATTGTTAAGGGACTAAGACGAGACCCAAGAAGATAGTAGCTTAGAGCATCGAGTCAGTCAACACAATATTTACCTGGGTCAATTTACAATGTTCTGCTATCCTACACGTCCGATGTTTTGACAGAGGCGAGTAAGAGAATACACCTGATTTCCTGGATTGTTAAAGGCATGAATAAACCTGCCAAAACTATTGTGCGTGTCTTGAGGGGAATATATTCAAACCGGTAACACGCCTCAAATCATGTGAAACCCTCTGTATCAGGAGGATATGGATGAGCCATGTATTTTACTCAAAATTCTCCAATAAATTATCCAATAATAGTTTATTGTTTCAGCCTGCCAATGCTATATCAGATGGTAACAGCCACTATGTGGTAGTCTTGGGCATTATACAGCATATCCCAGTCATCTCAATGTGTCTACACCCCCAGCTGAAAGGATGACAGCTTCTTTCATAAGTTTTTTTGCTAATCTCTCAAATCTTGATAACCACTATTTGACTGTAGAAGGAAACTTCAGCCTGGTTCAGGAAATGCTTCTTAATTGATCGTCTTCTAAACCAAGCACCTTATCTAGGGCAGTCAACACAGTACTGGATCACACAGCCCAGCTTGGAATCTCAGATCTCTGGAGATTTAAAAACCCACAAATAAAGCATTTTCCTTTTTTCCCATGTATGCATCACACATCTTCACAAAGTAACTTTTTTTCTACTTACCTATGCCATTTCATTAGATCATGTGAGTGAAAGTCACTTTCGGATTTTCCCGTTTTTTTTAGGGGTCGCCACATCGAATCGTGACACTGAAGACTTGCATGTTGACATTTGGCACATGTTTTACGCCGGATGCCCTTCCTGATGCAACCCTGATTCAAACCCAGGGTGCCGCGGTGAGAGCACTGCACCTTAACCACAAAACGGCCTAGAAAGTCATGGAGGACGTCGCTGATCAACCCCTGGAAAACCACCGGGGTATTGGCGAGGCCAAAAGGCATCACCAGATATTCAAAGTGCCCAAGTGGGGTCTTAAAGGCCGTCTTCCACTCATCGCCTTCTCGGACCCGCACTTGGTGCTAGGCGTTTTTTTAACCCATTCAAATTTGCATCAACAAATAGTTTTTTTTTCAGTCTTGAGCCTCGGTTGAATGTTTCCTTTTGGAGCAATAAACCATCTTAAGAGATAAGTCCTCCAGATTCCAAAATCTACCAAATTACTGACTACATAAAGTTGTAGAACTGCACATTTTTAAATTAAAATACATTTCAATGCCAGAATAAGGACACAGTCAGCAGAAATGAATAGAGTGGATAAAATACTGATTCCTGACATGTGGCAATAAGGTGTTATTACCTCCAAAGAAAGGTGCTTCTCAGCATTTTCGTCTGCATCCACCCCCATCCTGTAGATAATTTAAAAGGCCATTGAAACCTTGGTTCAATACAATAAATTGACAGAGACAAATCCTAAGAGTTTCATACTCCTGTACATGTGAATCTGTACAGTATTTGTTTAAACAGTCAGTCTAGTGCTGCATGTTACTTGGCATTTAAAGTGAAACAATGGAACTTGACTTGGTTTGATAAAAAAATCTGCCTCGTTTTTCACATAAAACCATAAAAAGTCAACTGACAAACAGCACAGATATAATTCTTGATATTCCATGTGGCTAGTGTGGACTTTGCTTTGCTATGGGCATGCGTGGGCAACATGGACGTATAGGAGAGGTGAACTGTCTTCTTGCTCCCTGTTAATTAAAATAAATTGACTCAGCTTTGGCCAGTGACATCCTAGTGGGCTGATTCATCAGAAAATGAGAGCATTATCTCAATGTGTGCATGCATTCAGTGCATTTATGCATATACTGGACCCCCAGACACAGCAGTTTAAAATTGAATCTTCAGATTCACTCAAAAGTTAGTAAATTTGCTGCATTTTATAAAGTCACAGAATGATCATTTCTGATATGTCACCCAAATTTAGAGTCACACTGTAGCCATAAACTCTCCATTCAGTCCACTGTGGGTAATTTCTTCACGGGGTTTAGAGGGCTGCTAAGTGCAAGATGGCTGTTATGTCAAATAGCTTTGAATTTCTGCTGCAATGCTCGAGACATTTTGAGTTGGGTTTCTAGTATGCACTGTGTTTATGTACCTTGAGATGTCTCTGCAAAAGACATAGCAGACGTTGTCATCAATGCACTGCAACTGCTTAGGGTTGTGCAGATTTTTGACTTGGTTGCATTTCCTCCACAATCTCTTTCTTTTTGCTGGTGTTTGTCTGCACTGTTTTAGTTCCTCCCTCTTGTTATTATGTCCTACATTTCAATTCAGCGCTTGTTTCTGTGTACAATATGAAGGGAGGCTATTTTGTGCGCTATATTGGTCCTGTGCTGTGAAGCTCTAGCAGAAAACATCCTGAACTTTATTGGACTTGATAAACTTGTTTTTGACCCTGACATATCTCAACAAACCATCCATCACTGGTTCATTTCTTTTGATTTATTTTAGTTTTCCACTGTCTGTCCCTGTTACCTTTCTAGTTACTCAGAGTTTCTCTCTTCCTCGTGTTTCCTTGCAACTTCAGACTACACCATCATTTAACATAAACTCATTTATTTCTATTCTTTTCTCTACTACCCAGTATTTTTCCTGTGTTTTTAAAATCTTGTGTCTTTTTGCAGCCACCTTCCACATTAATCCTATTCTCTCTTCATTTCTCTTCCTTTTCTTAATCTTCTCAACATCCATTTCACTCTGCCATATCACACTTCCTGTCTTTAACACCTTCCACCTCCTCTTAATTCTGTCTTGTTTCCTCCTACCACTGCTTCCCAGCTTCTCTTATTTTCTGCCCACGACATGGACTTTGTTTTTCTTGTTGTAACAGAAGAAAGAAGCACCAAAGTTGAAATTGTGCTTAAATTGCACAGGAATAGGGATACAAAAGGGTGCTTCAGAGCTGTCTTTATAGCAGGGTTTTTCAGTCTGCACTGGTGTCGTTGTTATAAAGTGTTGTTGAAAAACCTTTTGGGGCAGGTTGTGACAGGCACAAAAGGCCTGCAATGTGCATGACATGTTGCCTTCAGCTGGCAGGATACATTTTATGGCAACAGACCCTGTCATTGATCAGGTGTGAAGGAATGAGCAAGAAAAGGAACAAGGTGATGGTAGTACAGAGCGAGGAGGCAAAAGTAAGACAGTGAGTTTCAGTTTCCAGTGCGTGATGAAAAATGACCTGTATGCTGCGATCCCACTATCGGAACCTAACCAGCCGAATCTCCTGTCAGCTCTGTGTTTACACATGGAGTTTGTAATGCTAATTCTTGAGTTGTGACAACGTGAACATTTCAACCGATCACGACTGCCCTGCACACATGCATCCCCTCCCCATGCGTGGTTCTGCAGTACTATCCCCTGAGGGGTGCTGAAATTTAGCCCCCAGAACACACATCCAAAGTGTAGTGGAAACAAACTCAGAACTGTCGTGATGAGCGTTACCCAGCACGACACATTTCTGCAGGTTCCTGTAATGGAAAAACCCCTATAGTGACATAAGAGTGAGGCGGTGCTGCTGTTTAACAAGTGTGAGAGGCAGAGGGAGTTGGTGAGTGAAAGGCTGACTGGTAGACAAGAAAAGACAGACAGAGACAGTCTCTTTAAGTGCTAACGCAAGAGAGGAACAAAGAGATAACGCAGCATGGAAGTGTTTGTGAGTGGGATGATGGCCTGCTTTGTGTCCACAGGAAAATATTTAGCTGTCAGCCAGCCTGCTCTCAGACTCACATTTTTATATTGATGTGACGCGTATGCACTGTTATCCTTATCTTTAATATGCACACATTCAGTAAAAACAAACAATGTTCGAATTAACCTAATGAATACATCTGCAAATGAGTGACAGTGGACAGCCACTGGGAAAGGAAGGAAAGTGCAACAGAGGAGGAAAGGTCTGTTAACTTCTACTGCGGGAAATGGGGGTGTAGACAATAGCTGAGTCACAGATACTTCTGTAATTAGTTTCCAAAGAGTATACAATCCTCCCATGGTCTGGTTACCACCCCAAACATGGCAGAGTTCCACATTCTATAAAGAAATCACACACTATGCAATAAAACCAAGTCAGAAAAGAAATACACAGTGGAGTAACTCAGTCTGACAAGATTATAAGATTGAGCTGTGACTGCCATCCTTCATGAGCAGCCTTCAAAACCAATGTCTCTGCTTCCTCTTTTTGTGCTGATACAGTCTTGAGTGCCTTGTGCTTGTGACTAAAATGCCTTTGGACACATTCCAGGAGGACACTTTGCACAGGGCCTTTGCTCAAGATTCAATCTTTTGGGAAATGTTGCTATTAATAAAACATGCTGTGAGGTCACTGTGCTGGGAATATTTTGAAACTGTAAGAGAAACAACAACAACAAAGTACACACCCACATGATCACAAACACTACACACATCTATAAACATTTCCTTAGCAACTAATATTTCCACTACACCTGTCATAGAAAATAGGAAGAGTACAACAGTACAACAGCTGCCCTGGGCAACTATGCAGAATGTACACATGCACACATGTGTGACTGTAGCTTTGTTATCAGTATGACTGAAACTAGTGGGCTGATAAAGTTATGGTTGCTGTGCTGCAGCCATACTGAACACAGAGGCCTCCAGAGGAGACATCACAACATCACCAACATCACAGAACATCTATATACATGAGCCATATGGACATTTTCTTACCTTGAGGAATGTTTACATGTACAATAGAAGTTAACTGTGTTTAAATTGCTGGTAGGAGTGAGTGTGAGTGTGTGTGGCTGTTTGTTTACATGTCAGCCCTGTGATAGACCTCTCCAGGATTAACCCACGCAAGGCAGCTGGACCGGATAACATACCTGGTCATGTTTTAAAGGACTGTGCGAGGAGCTCAAGGATGTCCTCATAGACATACTTAACATATCCCTGAGCCAAGCAGTTGTTCCCACATGTTTCAAGGCCGCCACAATAATTTCAATTCCAAAGAAGCCCCACCCAAACAGTAACAATGACTATCTGTCAGGTTTGCCTGGCTGCACCTGCCTCTCTCACCTCCCTCACTTTTGTTTCTCGTCCTCGGCCCCTGATTACCACACCTGCTCCACACCTCTTGATTGTCACCAGATGCACCTCTTTAGTCCTGTCCTTATTTATACCCCGCTCTCCTGTCACTCCCTTGCCAGTTTGTTTACATTTTCAGGCCCTCACATTGTCTTACCATTCATGTGCCTTGTTGCTATTCCGTGTGTTTATTCTAGTTCCCATGGTATTATACCCAGGACTCTGCTTTGCCTCTCCTCTACCAGATTGCTCCTTGTTTTCCTCCATGGACTACTATCTCCGGACCTTGGCTCCACTCAACCCTTCCAGCCTCCACCAGTCAGGTCGATGCACAGTCACCATTTACTATCTATACAAACCCCTCTCTTCTTATTCCCTCAGTAACCGTCGTTTCCCACCAGCCAGCTCAGGAGTGACCCAGCGACGCAGCTCGGCCCACACCATCCATCTCATCACTCTTCAAGTACTGTTGCTGATCAACACCCGGTTACTCATTTCATCCTCACCATCCTGTTCTTCTTATCACGTACTGCACTGTAAATAAATTAATCACTGCTTGCATTGAAGTCAGCTACCTGGGTCCGTCTTTTTGCTCACTCACTTCCGTGTGCGAGCGTACATAACACTATTGGCCTGTAGCACTGACTTCATTTATGAAGTGCTTCAAGCAGCTGGTCATGCAGAACATCAAGTCCATCCTTCCTCCCTCTCATGACCCATTTCAGTTTGCATACAGGTCAAACTGGTTCATAGAGGACGCCATTACTGCTGTTTTCCATCCAGCCCTCACCCACCTAGATTCAAAGAACTCTTACATGCAAATGCTGTTCCTAGACTTCAGTTCAGCATTCAACACAATAATTCCCCAGCATCTTACACAAAAACTTAGACACTTGGGACTCAAAACCTCTCTCTACAACTGGATGCTAGACTTCCTAACAGGGAGGACACAAAATGTGCACGTTGGCAGCAACATCTCCAAGACCATCACGATGAGCACAGGGGTTCCACAGGGGTGCGTGCTCAGCCCATTGCTCTTCACACTGCTGACCCACAACTGTGTACCAACCTACACCACCAACCACCAACCATTGTCAAATTTGCAGATGACATGACTGTAGTTGGCCTCATTACCAACAGTGATGAGGCCAACTACAGTAGTGAGGTGTGCCAACTGGTCCAGTGGTGTAAGGACAACAACCTCTTCCTCAATGTGGGGAAGAATAAAGAGATCATTGTGGACTTCAGGAGGAAACCTCTAAAGCATCCACCACTAACCATCGACGGTGCTGTAGTGGAGAGAGTGAGCAGCACCAGGTTCCTGGGGGTGCACATCTCCGAGGACCTCTCCTGGACCAACAACACCACATCACTGGCCAAGAAGGCTCAAACACGCCTCTACTTCCTCCACAAACTGAGGAGAGCCAGTGCTCCACCCTCTATCATGTGCTCCTTCTACCGGGGCACCATTGAGAGCGTCATCACTGGCTGCATCACTGTGTGGTACGAAGCCTGTACTGCACAGGAGTCAGCAGTATAGATAATGGATTGACGGATGTCTAAACACAGCCAAAAAGAGTTACAACTTGACCTATTTGTACACGGCGTACTTTTCACGCTGCAAGCAAATTTGTATGCCAACAGTTCTGGTAAAAGTCCAACATGTCAAATCACACATTAATTATGAGCAGAAGTGATTCTTGCTACTTGGTTACAAGCTTGTGGGAGAATTGCTCATGAGCATCTAATATGACTACAATATTTTCCTTAATCAACTGAAGTGGTATTTCTGTGTCAGTAATATTCACAATCTCAGACTCTTGTGTTGCTTTTAAATCACAGTCCCTTGAAATGGCATGTGTGAGATTATATACTAGGTGATATACTGTGTTGTTACTATCCTACAGTATATATAAAATACATTTTACATTATAACACCAACCTCTACTGCATATGATTTGTCATGCATGAGGTGCTCTGAACACCATAACTCTTAGTGTGGGGACTTTTTAGGGGATGATGAGATAAAACAAAGAACAGTATAGCATACACTTCCATTTATATTATTGCAGTGTTGAAAAACAACAGTCCAAGTGTCTGACTGCACTATTTAGGTAAATCTACTCTCCACAGCTTCAACCTAAATTTCACATCAATTAAACTGGAGTAAAAGTAGAATTAGCACGGCAGTGTGTATGTGTGTATTTGTAGAGGAGTGTGATTGTTATCAGATGCATGTTTCTCAGTGATATTTAAGAATTTACTTATGTATACTGCTTTGCAGAACATTACATAAGAGCATGGTTCATTGTCCTTTGGTCCATGCTTCATCTAAGCAAGCACAACTTTAAAAATGTTCTACCATATTGCACACTGATGAATGATCGCCCACTCAGCAGATGTCCAAATATCATGTTGTCATTTCCATTGTTTAAACTGAGCCACAGGATAATAATGGCCAGAAATAATTCTGCATATGTAATGCCAACTTGGAATAGTCATGACTTGAAACTGATTACTCACAAACCCAGTAGCAATCACCGCACTGGCATTTTCATTTAGTTTGAAATGCACTTGTGTGATTATTCAAGACTTAATGTGAAATGTGTTAAATGCATTCAGTTAGGTCAAAATGATAGTGCTGTAGAAGGCACTAAATGAAAGGTAATTAACCTGAAAAAGCTTAAGAGTTAAACTTTGGAGAGTATACCACCACTGTTTCCCAGAGTAAAACAGAGCGAGCTGTATAGGTTTTTAAGTTAATGTTGTAAATTATTTTTGTGTTTTGTAGTGTGCATGTCTTTAAAAGGAAGCTGGGCCTTTTGGGATATATAGTTTACAGTAGGCTATTTCTTTATTTGCTGAGTTAGATGACAAGACTGATACCACTCTCTTACAGTATGTGTTCTTTATAGCTAGCAGCTTAGCTTAGCATAAATACTGGAAACCTTCCTTTCTCCCTGCCTGCTCTCTGCTATCCTTAAATATGGGTTCCTTGGCTGACTGGATTTGTCATTATTGCCATTGTCTGTGCTGTACATGCAACCTCATTGTTTCCACTATCGGAACCTAATGAGCAGTATAACCTGTACTTCCCTTACCCATCACCAAGCATGTACGTCCCTTAACCATCATCAAGCATACCGAGGTTGATGTGGATCATCCTGCTTTGGTTTTCCACTGTATGTTCTCTCTGTTGGTCTCTGTTTAGAGGAGGGAGGGGCTGCTCTTCTCTCACACATCCAGTCAGCTGTGTGTTTGCACACGGTGCTTGTTAATGCTTGAGGTGTGAAGATGTGGACATTTAACCAATCACCAGCAACTGCTCTGTGCGCATGCACCCCCTTCCCTCTTGAGTTCCTGGTACTTGATTTTAGTGCTACCTCCTGAGGGGTCGAGAAATTTAGCTCTCAACAATGCACCTCCAAAGCAGGCGCACCGTAGGGGAAACAAACGCAGAACATGTGACAAGTGTGACTCTGTGCAACAGATTTCATCAGGTTCCTATAATGGAAAAACTCATTTAAACACTCCTGTGGGAAAAGGAGAGTCCTCCTGAGATTCACTCCCTCTGTGTTTTGGTTGGCCTAGTGACTGTAGTTAGGCTTTCCTTTTACCTTTCATTTTGTTTTTCATGTAGATGCTTGGAGTGCTTAGATAGATTGATCTTATTTTATTACTTCCTTTGTTTTGGTACAGTACTACCTGTCGGTCCTTTCTCCTCTTCTCAGCTGTGCATAATGTATGGCTGATGGCTGACAAAAAGATTTGTAACAGAATGTTTCCAGTCTTTGTGGTACAGTAAGCTAAGCTAACTGGCTGCTGGCTGTTTATACATGCACTGCTGAGGTCATATATTTAATGCACAGATATGAGAATGATTATAATCTTTTCATCTAACACTGAGCAAAGAAGCATTTCCCAAAGCTAATCCTTTAGGCTTGTTGGTTGATTAAGGTAAAATATTTCTCTTGGCACAACAAGCATATTCTCAGCAATTTGTCAGTACTCCTCTACATATTCAGTGGGATTAAAAGCAAACAAGCCAGTACAAGCAATAATACCACATTTCTTTCTTAGTTTTGTTCTCTGCTAAAATTTCTTACTGTTTCAGCTGCTGAAAAGAAAGATATCCCTCCACCATGGAAGCCGAAAGCCATCAGTGTCAGTTTAGCAGGAACAGAGTCTTTTAATATTTCAGCCAGCTGGATCCCCATGGATAGCCAAGGACATTTGGGAGCAAAGAGGGCTGTGGGAGTCAAAGATATTATCACACAGATTTCCTTTTACTTCTCTCAACATTCGCCTGGATGTCTCAGCATGACACAGGGAAATGCGCTAAACTTAGTCTAGTAGAGTTAGAGGGACTGTGGGGCAAAACTGGCTGAAAAACAGCCACTGCCTGAAAGTAGTACTTTTACTTAATACACATTGTATTAAGTGTTGGTTCATTTCTTTATCCGTTGTGAAATGAGTGTTGAATTAAAGGATTAAATGATAAAATTATTGTACCAGTCTAACTTCAGATAAAATTTTTTTTGAAAATGTGTCACTTTGTTTCCTTGATTACACGAAAGAATAAAAAGCGAGTTATGACTTTTGAAGGAACAGCTGCAGGGGTGCAGATTTACTACACTTAAGGAATGATAACATCACTTGTGACAACTATATTACCAGCCAGATTTATAACAAGCTCACAAGCTCAGCGCCAGAATAAACCTTCATTGCTGTCATGGAAATAAAACCTTGCAAAATGTTTTCACTATTGTAGTTGGGCAGCAATGCCGCAAGAGCCAAAATAGAGAAATTGAAGCAAATCCATGTTTTATTTACCTCCTTGGATGCCTTAAATGTTATCATCAGCAAGAATTATTAATGACTATGTGAAAGCTTTGCTTCAATCAAATATGGACATCTATTCCAAAGTGTCTCACAAGCCCGGTCAGGACCTTGCTGAATTTCTGGAAACCCTAGAGCTGTTTAATTACTGCTAATGACTCACAAAGTGTTGGACTGAAAATGAAATAATAGCCTTTTGCATCACTGCTCACTTGTGTGTGCATGTGCACAGCTGACTGGAAAATCATAATGAAAAGAGGTCTGGTCATTGAAAACCAAGTAAAATTTTTCAGAAATGTGTTGTGAGACTATTTTCAATGCCAGAATTGTGGGACAGAACAAATTCTGTTTCAAGGCTTAAGGCGTCTGTTTCCTTCCCTCCTATTTGTTCTCACTCATGCCAGAACTGCCTCAGTGATAATCTGTACTGTCAGAAGTCTCATTTGGACACTGAGAATGTCCATGGCTGGCACTGAGGCATGTCTTAATGTTTGGTTATTGTTTTTGGACAGTGTCATCTCTTTATTGTGGAGAAACAAAGATAATTTCTGCTGGTACCTGCTGTATATTCTGTATCAGCAGAATCTCAGAGAAGGGAATTGGTGGTATGTGTCTGAACATGAAGTTGTATGTGATTTGTGGCACTGTACTAATATAGTTTATTGTTTTTGCTTGTTGTATTTTTTTACAAGAAAATGGACAACACTGTTTTATTTTTACTATTGTACTCCCGCCTAGGGTGAACAGAGGCTATAACCTGCCCTGGATGGAGACATAAAAATAGGACACTGTGGCCACAATAAAACTTCTACTGGAACTGACACAAAGGCAGCAAGAGATGACAGTGGGAGTGACAGAAGGGTGAGGAGTTAATATTGTTGTGTGTCTACTGCTACAGCAGCCAGCTGGCCTGGATGACAGAACAGATCAAATGTAAGAGAATAAAATTTATTGAAGTCTTCGTTATTGAATCTTTGCCTATCTGCCTGACAAATCAGATGAGAGGTCAAACCACTGTCTTGCAACCCTCATACATGTCTGGAGACACACAAATGCATGTTGCAGCTGCATAATTGATCTGTAATAGTTGATTTGGGGTTTGTACAAGGGTATCATCATCATCCCCCCACTCATATCACCCTCTCCCTTTCTTATGTGCCGCTACTGCTACTGTGGATTGTTCACTATATGTAGGTGCTGATGAAATTTTGAGGGCAAGTGGTGAATTATTTAAGAGGGATTATGAAAGCAGCTTCTTGGCTCGTTACTAGCAGGTATGAATCGATATGAGCTCTCCCCACCACCACCTCCCTTACCCTGAAACCACAGACCCTCTAAACAGAAGTACAAACACATGGCCACAGGACACGACAGACTGGACAGCCAGATGCACTGTGCCCATGAATTTGAGAGGCTTGATGAATTAGAGTCCATGAGGAAGCCAGTAGAAAGAGGATGGGATTGTATGTCTGTGCGTGTGAATGACAGGGGGGCACAATTTAGACTGACCACATTCACAGGAACAGATGGCCAACTCGCTCTATTCTTCTTTTCCTCTGGTTCTGCCTGGAGGTGGGTGTCTGCAGTCTGGAAAACAGACAGGAGGCCATACAAACAGATGGAGAGCCCCCCCTACCCCAAACACACAAGTTTCAGCTTTAAAATAATGGTGCACAAACATTTAAGCAGTTACTGAGGGGAGAAGTGCGCAGTGCATCAGGAATGACCAGATAATTAATGAATCATTAATGTGTATTTTCTGAATATTAATGAGTTAGGCAGCATTTCAGACACTTCCTCTGCATGAAAACACACAGCTCTGTTATTGATCTGAATGGGGGAAGTGCGTTACTCAGCAGGGCCTGGCACTGCACTGCCGATCACATACAGTACAGTACAGACAAGTATGCATTCACGGTGGATTACTCTGTAATGTGAATGATGTAGTTCAGGTTTACCTTGAGATCATCGCTGTGATAACTTTCCAGTGTCGGCTGAGCAGCAAAACTTTCTACTCAGTTCAATTCAGTTTTATTTGTACGGCGCTAATTCACACCAAAAATCATCTCAGGGCACTTTACTTAGTAAGGTCTAGACCTTACAGTATTACTGGGAAGCAATTATACAGTATGATGTATCTTTATTTTCAAGGGCACACAAAGGGTTTGTAATAAGATACTCAGATAATCATGAAGTAATGAGGAACCACTTAGTATAATGTTTCTTTACTTTAGGTGCAAAAAGAAGAACTAGTGTCATTTTGGTGATGTCATAAATTTTAGTTTACACGCTAGTTTGGCTTCCAGCAGAATACACAAAAACTAATGAGATTCCCATCAGCTTCAGGTTGTGTTTAGTTCTAATTAGCAAATGTTTGCATACTAGCATTGTCAGTGTGAGCATCTTAGCATTCAGTTCAAAACACCACCATGTCTAAGAACAGCTTCACAGGGTTGTTATCGTGACTCTTAACTATCTTTTCAACACTTTATTGCAATATTTTGGCTGAGCTCAAGTTTTGGTGTCACTTCCAAATGTGTTTCTACATAATCTGGCTAAACTTAAACTGTCCAAATTTTTATATTTCTTCCCGCAGATTTTCTTCTGTTGAATTCCAGGGAAGACAGAAATTAGCTTTATGAGGAAAATATTTTTATAACCAATTGAAATACAGCAAAAAAATCAAAACAGTAAAAATCATTAATAAGTAAATAAAATTAGGTTGAATTTATGTCTTATTCCAGTCTTTCAGGCTGTCCTCCCTCCAATTTTCTGTCCCTATCTTTCCCTCTGAGTGCTAGAATTATAGAAGGCTAAAAATAATGGCACTATAAATAAGCCCATTGCCCATTGAGAATGATTGAGAGGTGAGGGCGTTAAGCAGCTGGGGATGCTGGGTGAGTTGGATTCGTTAGTGCAGTCTGCTTTGAAAGAGTAGATCCCATAACTCTGCCACACAAATACACATCACAGCTTCTTCATAAACAACTCTCTCTCTCTCTCTCTCTCTCTCACACACACACACACACACACACACACACACACACACACACACACACAAAGGCAGCACTGGGAGCCGGAGTGTTCCAAACATACTTTCTATCTCTACCTCTGCAGCTCTCTGCTGTGCTGCAAATTTAGCCCCATCAGTACCATCCATCAAACCTCATTACCAGTTTCCTTCACAGGATCCCATGCAGACCACATTCTTAAAGCATTTTTCATCCACCGGTGAAGAGGAAAATGTACGTACATGTGTATTTGTGTATGTTTGCATTTGCAAATGTGTGCTTGAGTGTGCAGCAGAGGCGCCTTGTGTCTGTTTTATAATTCATACCCATGTGTGGATCCTCTTTCAGCCCACAGACACCTGCCAGAGACACACACAGCACATACTGATGTTCTCACTGTATTTTCTCTCCCACCCCCTTCCCTCTCTGGTGCTTAACTGAGACTTTCTTTTAATAATACATTCAGAAATACTCTTCAACAAACCACTTTTCATCTGTGTTTAATCTACTGTATTTGCATATATGTTCTTCATGCAAAAATCCCAGGCTCTGCATTCAGAGCAATCTGCTCTCGTACAGTACACCACATGAGTACACACACACACACACACACACACACAAGTGGAGTGGGCACTTTTATTACCCTGATGCTCTTTTTAATGGCTCTCCTTCTCCCTCTCCATATTGACGTCACATCCATTAGTCTGAGCCTCTGGGCCTTTTTAGTGGAGGCTGAAATGCAGGACTCCAATGTATGAGACCCCATCCAGAGTTTATATCCACCTGATAAACTTGCTGTATTGGCGGATCTGACAGATGCAGTTACTGCAGCGATCTGTTTAGTCTCTCTGCACACCACCATGACTATGAATCCACTGTGACAGGGAATACACTGAGCTGTGTGTCAGCAGGGTGGGCAGTGCATTAACAGTAGCACATACATGTTCTCAAGCTCTCACCTGTTTGACTGTGCACACGCACACACAGCTCAGCTATCAACATAGAGGAGTGTTGATAGTTGAGATGAGAAAGTAATATCTACATCTGGTGCAACAGATACTAACCCTGGCAGCCTGATATAAAGGGATAATTTCATGTCTGATCAACATCAGAATCATAATTCACAGGTCTCTCTCAGCTTCCATCACTCTCATTATGTTCCCAAAAGCAACATCCTCACATCCTACTTATCCTGACACCAAATATAGCACTGAAGCAACCCTACAAGCTGCACTCACTGCTTCTTGTCCCCCCTCATGAATAGAGGATGAGTGTGATGTACATAGGCAACTCCAGCCTTAGCAAAACAAGATGGTGACAATGCTGTGCTGCCAGGCATGGGCTGAAATCGCAAACGATAATTTAATGTAGGTTCATGTTGATTTGGAGCTGAGAGGTGGTGCTGGATGAGGACAGCCTGAAATGTGATAACAATACCTTTTTCTTGACTGATAGCCATCTGAAATGTTAAAATGAAGCTCAGTTTTTTGACATCTAGGAGACATTATCAGTGGTTGGCACAGGTGGCCGAACTTGTAGGGCTCTGCTGTGACTTAGTGCTGAGCATTAAAACCTTGTTACCAGCTGGAGTTGAGTTCAGTATAATGAGGAATGAGACTTAACTTTCAGTATAGTGAGTGAGTGGAAAAATTACCCAAGGATGAACAGAGGGAGAAGGACAGTGAGGAAGAAAGGGAGGTTGTTTTGATAAATAACAGCAACAAAATGTTCTTGGAACAGTATTATGGCTTCAATCCATCACCAGATCATAAGGCTATATTAATAACAAATGTGTTTTGTAGACATAAAAAGAGATTTCAAAAAAATCAGACTGATGCATTTTTCTTCTCAAATCAGACCAGCAAACCTCAAACCCCCACTGCTGATATATTCCTGAAAAGACAAAAGAAAAGACTATTTGGAATTTTTTGGAAAGACACTGTTCAACAAGTATTGTTTTGGAAATAAAAACTATGATACATTTTTTAAAGTAAGAAAGAAAATCCTTGCTCTAATTTCCAAAGTCATACTTTGCTTTAGACTGGTTTTCCAATTCACACTTATATTTTTCCATTTCCCTTGTGGCAAAGCAATCACTTTGACTGGATAGAATAAAGATTATACCAATGAAGGAGAAGTCAGGATCTGCACTCCTCTCACTCTATCTTACTGTCTCTGTTCCTTATAAAAAAAAGTAAAGTTATGTAGGAAGGAGTTATATGAAGCATCTTCTTCTTTATTATTTTATTATGGGCAGTGTGTATTTGCCTTTGTATATGAGGATATGTGGGTGATTTTCCTCTTTATTTCAGTTTCCTATGCCTATACATTAGTAGGGAGGATGTGTGTGTGTGTGTGTTTGGCTTTTTTCATCTCTTATTCTGGAATTATATTGTCTCCACACTAAAGAAGTATAATTGTTTGGAGCATTTGGGCCAGTGTATTAAACAAATATTTAGGTCATACAATGAGGCTTTCTGAAGCTCTGAATCAACATGAAGCAATTCTATCTACCTATCAAGCATATGACTGATTCCTGGCTTGTTAGATTATAGTTGGACCAAAGGTCCTGGGGAAAGCTCATATCAATATACCACGTCATTATGAGTCACTCAAAGATGGTGGCCAGAAACAAGCACAATTTTCCATGATGGTGGAAAGCTGGCGGAGGCACAGATGCTTGTAGATGACATATTTCATCAGGCACAATGCAGCATTTCTCCCTCCCATTTAGCCGCTTCATGGCTCCAAACAAGAAAAATATTCAAATTTCTTCCGTTCTTGAATTTTGTTGCCCACTTTGTGGTTGGAAACGTTTTCTTCCGCAAACTGTTCTAGATTATTGGGTTACACTGGTCAAAGGTAATAGTGACAACAAAGCTTATTCCCCACACTAATAAAAGCAGAAATCCAGTAGTTCAGTCAGTTTGTGTCACCATTTCCTGTCTACAGTATGGTAAAGTTCAGTGCGGCCTGGTTCACTGCACACACCAACCTACATCCAGCACCAAACCACTAGTGATGCCAGCTTTCTTGAGCAAATTTCACAAAGTGGAAACAAAAGAAATTTCAGTATCTCTTTTTCTTTTATTCGATGCTTGCCTGCCTTTATTGGATGCCTACAGCGGGACGTCTTTTGAGGCAGCAATGGGGTAAAATAAAAAAAAAAACTAATTTCACAGGAGTACACCTTTCAAAAGGCTCCTCCACAAAACCATTTTAGAGAGGGAATGGAAGTAAAATTTGCTCCAGGTGAGGAGATATCATGTATTATTCAGAGGAATGAAGTCTATCAAAGTTGTAACTCATCCTTTCACTTCATACCATTGGATGAGGGAAGGGAGATTAGGAGAGAGGTCAAGGCGGGCACATAAGGAAAACTGAGCTATTCTCCCAAATATACAGTAACATCCCTGAAGGCCTGACACACTGTACTGTAATGTACACAAAGACAGCAGTGTCACGAAGATAGAAACAGGCAGGCACGTACACAGATACACAAGTAAACAAGACAGGTCTTGGGTGGGGCGGGCACAGGGACAATAATATAACTTTACAATTGTACCTAAAAATCAAGTCTTACAAAGTGAATGATGCAAGTTCCAAAGGCATACTTTGCTTTAGACTGGTTTTCCACTTCACATTTATGTACTTATATTACTTATATTTTTCAATTTCCCTTGTGGCAAAGCAATCACTTTGACTGGATAGAACAAAGATTATACCAATGAAGGAGAAGTCAGGATCTGTGCTCCTCTCACTCTCCCTCTATCTTACTGTCTCTGTTCCTTATAAAAAAAAGTAAAGTTATGTAGGAGGGAGTTATTTGAAAAATCTTCTGTCCATTTGGGTTGATTATTTCATTATGGGCAGTATGTATTTGCCTATGTATATGAGGATATGTGGGTGATTTTCCTCTTTATTTCAATTTCTTGTGTCTATATATTAGTAAAGAGGAGGTGTGTGTGTGTGTGGCCTTTTTCATCTCTTGTTCTAGAATTATGTTGTTTCCACAGTTTCAAAATATGATTAAAACTTTACAGGCAGATGGCTGTTGAAGACAGAGTGAGAAACAGAGACGGTGACAAGAGGTCAGTGGGGCATGAAGGAGAATGAGTGATATCAGAGATGTGGGTTTCAAGCCATCCATCTGTCCACTTAAAACAAAGAGGCCAGTCATTAGCCAGGCTCCAGATGTCTTTTCGTCTCACTGTAGTCTCCAAGTTTTCAGTAATGCTCATGTATATACTGTACACAAAGACTGCCGGTGACACCCAGATGGAAACACACTACAGCAGAGAACAAGTCCTCCTGCCTGTCCTACACTAGGCGAACCCGGTAACCACCATGAGATATTCTGAAAAGAAATCATATCACGAAACTTGAGGAAATGATCTGCATGTGGCCTGCTTTTTCTTCTCACTTCCTCTGCTCATCACTGTCACTTCACAAAGAACACACCAAGAATATGTGTCCATGCTAGTGACTCTGTGGGGCTGTGATTAAAGATCACTGTGCTGTTGACTCTTGCTTACTTCAGATGCGGTAAAAAGTATAATAGTTTGGAGCCTTTGGGGCAGCGTTTTAAACAAATATTTAGGTCATATGTTTTGTAATGAAGAAATGTCATCCAGTGCAATGGTGTGTTTCCCTAATGTGTTTTTAATTGGTGGGTGGGTCTATGGCAGTGAGGGATACAATGAGGCTTTCTGAAGCTCTGAATCAATATGAAGCAATTCTATTGAAAATGTTTAACTGTTTCAATGCATTTACCACAGCCAGAAACTGTGGCATTAACAAACAGCATAGTTTGAATGATTAAAAGCTATTGTTTTGATTCATGACCATCTGATATATCTATTAGCAGCTCTACCTATCAAGCATATGACTGATTCCTGGCTTGTTAGATTATAGTTGGACCAAAGGTCCTGGGGAAAGCTCATATCAATATACCACGTCATTATGAGTCACTCAAAGATGGTGGCCAGAAACAAGCACTATTTTCCATGATAGTGGAAAGCTGGCGGAGGCACAGATGCTTGTAGATGACATATTTCATCAGGCACAATGCAGCGTTTCTCCCTCCCATTTAGCCGTTTCATGCTTCATGGCTCCAAACAAGAAAAATATTCAAATTTCTTCCGTTCTTGAATTTTGTTGCCCACTTTGTGGTTGGAAACGTTTTCTTCCGCAAACTGTTCTAGATTATTGGGTTACACTGGTCAAAGGTAATAGTGACAACAAAGCTTATTCCCCACACTAATAAAAGCAGAAATCCAGTAGTTCAGTCAGTTTGTGTCACCATTTCCTGTCTACAGTATGGTAAAGTTCAGTGCGGCCTGGTTCACTGCACACACCAACCTACATCCAGCACCAAACCACTAGTGATGCCAGCTTTCTTGAGCAAATTTCACAAAGCGGAAACAAAAGAAATTTCAGTATCTCTTTTTCTTTTATTCGATGCTTGCCTGCCTTTATTGGATGCCTACAGCGGGACGTCTTTTGAGGCAGCAATGGGGGAAAATAAAAAAAAAAACTAATTTTACAGGAGTATCCCAAATATACAGTAACATCCCTGAAGGCCTGACACACTGTACTGTAATGTACACAAAGACAGCAGTGTCACGAAGATAGAAACAGGCAGGCACGTACACAGATACACAAGTAAACAAGACAGGTGGTGGAGAAATAAAAGTAAAGTAACATGTAGTTTATTACTTTTGCTGCTGAGCAACTAGTAATGCAACTACATTTTCAGTGAGTAATGTGTAATGAGTAATTGATTAAGTTTTGAAGTAACTTGTCTATCTATGATGACTGCTCCTCCTTGGAAATGAAACAAGTTTTTATATGACTTCAGTTTGCTTTGTCCGTGGTTAAAGCTAAAGCTGCTAAAGCTAGCGTTGCCTTGGCTAGACTGCTCCTCACACAAACACCAGAGCACAGAGGGAGACAGAAACGAAGTGGTCAACACCAGAGACTTAGAAATCCAATCTGAGTCAAAGCACCTTCAAGACAGGGACAAGTTCGAGACCTAAAACATATTTTGAGATGAGACATAATGAAATATACTGTATATATTTGGCACTGATAGGTGTGATTTCCCCCCCTGCGCCCCTCACACATTGGCACCCTAATAAAATTGCATATGCAACTTATAGCGTTCATTGTGCAGGGAGAAAGGAGTTTAAGACTTTTAAAAATCCTAATCAAATTTTCTTTGTGGAAAAACCAAGCCAGACACAAAGTATTATTCAAAGCAGAATATTTTTATATTTCTTAAAATATAGGGAAGCAATTTTCAAGTTGATTGTTGCACATTTAGTGACAAATAGTTTAGTTTCAAGTAGACTTGAAAACAAGTTGTGTGATTTATGGACAGGCAGCAAAGGGACATGAACTCATGGTGAAGTGTAAATCAGACAGAGGCTGCCTCTATGGCTCTCTGCCTGAGTGACTGTCACACTAAAGGCATTCATATGTTGTTGTTGCTTTAAACATGACTGTCTATTAATAGTGGGTCACTCTTAGGAATTTATGTACCAAAACATATTTCACAAGCATTTAGAGGTTGAGTGGTGTCTCAGACCCCAGAGTTTTACACAGTTTATTCTTGGTGAAAATAGGAAACAGAAAAAACACACAAATAAAATAAAATAAAATAAATCTTCTTAAAACAGAGCAAGTGATCAGAGTTTGTGGACCCAAATTCAGTGTCTGGAGGAATGTTACAGAGATGCCGGCTCTTTGTCTGGTTCATAAACATGAACATCCCAATGAAATTGGGTGTATTTGGCTGTAAAAGCTCAAATAAACAACTGGGCAGATTGAATTACCATGACTGTTCTGCAATTCATTAACAACAGAACGGGCCCAGGTTTTGTTTCACATCACAAATTGCTTCAACATCTGTATTTGGAAGGGGACATTTTTCAGGGTAGGAACTTTTGAATACATTTTTTGTTTTTGTTTTTGATACAGTTATAGAAAGTCTTAGAAATCTACAGTATAATCTCCCTTTGAGTAACTGACATTTGTACTGAGCTTGATTTTATTCTTCTCTTTTAAAATTAAGCTCTTTTTTTCTACTAGTGCTATTATATACTTTCTACCTTGAAAAGATATTTTTCTAACAGAGTTCACTGACAGACATGTACACACACTCACACACATTATTGAAAACCATTGGAGATTCAAGAGCACTGGCCCGAAAGACTGTGGGAGACAATTACACCCCTGTGATCTGGGCCATAGATTACACTTTAATAAAACAAGTATCTAATTACAGCCTTGAATCCTTCATTCCTCTTTTGCACTCCTTAATAATTATCACATCACACACTGGCTTGAATCACAGATAACAAGCCGATTTTAATAGAAAAAATAGCACACACTATGGGTTCTTGTTATAGAGCTACAGTTTGTTTTTTTGTACACTCACGTTTGCATGTACTCCGTGGCAAGCTGCATTTTAATGTTATCTCCTCTGTCACATTTTCAGGGACCTGTAAACCTGCTTTGCTGTTGTGTAAGGCACTAACTGAGGGCAGACACATGGTGCTAAGTGCCTGTGTAAGGCTGAGCAACAAGAGGAGGGAGAGGGAGAATTCATGCAGAGAAAAGCTTTACAAAGAGCTATTGCATATTAAATGAGCCGAACGCTAAATGTCAGAGTCCAATTAAGCTGCGTCTGTCTGGGTCTGAGACACAGAGTAACCACAAATTATGGACACACACATGAAGAGATGGACAGACAGGGCAATCTGTTTGACCTTCTCTCAGCAAGGTGTTAGCACCTACCTGATGTCCACATAGTGCAGGATGGGATCAGCAGCTGTAACCACCCCTCCAGATTGCTGAAAGCAGACCAGCAGCAGTGTTGCTGAGGATGGTGCACCTCACTTCTGTCTCTCTTACAACACAGCTGAGTGCCACAGCTCCCCTCAAACCTGAGGAGCGAGAACACAGTTTGAAGGAAACAGCTGGATTACTGCTGTCCATCAAAATAAGACAGTCACCCGCTCGCCAATTATGCAAAAGAAGCAGTAGAACATAGTCCAAGTAATAACTCTGTCCATGGGTGACATATTTCATCCTGACTGTCACTGTCACTGAGTAGCTGCCAACCAGCTAATAGCTCATAAAAAGACTCCTAAATTGCTATTGCTTAAAGTCCAAGTTTTTTTAAACAAACAAAAAAAAAAAAACCTTCTTACATAAGAAGTAAAGTCGGTCAGGCAGCAGCAAAACAAGCTGCTGCTGCACTATCCCACATCACTTAGTATCAAACATTCCCTTTTCCTGCATCATCAAACCACTCAGAGCTTTAACTGTTAGTCTCAGATTCTAATGTTGGGCAACGCTGCATTTATTCTTCTTCCCAAAATGCAGTTACAGATATAGAAAAGGGTGAATTTTAAAAGGTATCTAAGGTCCTCGTGATATCGATTACTATAGAAACTGTTTCTGCGGTGAGAGTAGTGAATTATTGTAAGGCCTGAGAAAAATATTGGTCTTTGTGTCTGCCTAACTGCACACACACAACGTATACTTCTTCCACAGGGGACACATTCTCTCAGCATCCCTACTAACGCCATTAGCTGCAGGCAATGAAAAGAATGGGATAATTAAAGAGCTTTTGTCAGTTAAGTCAGTGTAAAGGTTTTCATTTCTCAGTTTCTTAGAGCAATAAAATCACCAATCCAGTATTTATGACAGTAGCAGCACTGTATTTAGGAGAATACCTGCGCTCACAGGTTGGTTCACATGTAATCTGTTTTTTTCTATATAAACCTAAATTTTTGCATCAGACTAAAACTGACAGCCCTAGAGACCTTTATTTTTGTCAGAGATTCACCGCTCCACTAGTTAAGCTGCTATGGATTGAGTCTGGAGTAAAGTATGTTGGATAAGATCAGGGTAAATTGTTGATAAGCTGAGGTTTTACTTTATTTAATCTTAAAAATTTGCTTGGCTGATTTCACATAGCCTGGTCCTATTAGTACACATTAAACAAAATACATGACTAAATATAAAAGTGTAAATTCTTTGCCAGATCAGGCTGTAAAAAAAATCTGAATATTTTTTTGTTTAGGATGCAAACACAGCAGTGTGGCCCCATGCTGAGAAAATGAGCCAATCAGGCTCAGCCGCCTGTCTCAGCACACACTTTGATGCTTCACATAGAACAGGACTGATTGCTATTTTAAATGTCGAGGGCAGCAGTTAGGGAGAGGCTATCTGTACAGTTTTCAGTGACATAGTTGCTGTCCTGTATTTAGTTAAGCTTACAGCTCTGTCTGACTTACTATACTTGCCTTCTATGAGCTTAATTTCCTCAAATAGGTTCCTGTTAGTGGTACATAAATAAACCAGAGGAAGCCAAGCTGGACAAAAGTAGGCTATCTCTTTACTCTTTCTAGTTTTAGACTCTTTTTGAACTTTGGTGCAGACACAAACCCTGCTTTAGCATCACAGCAAGAATGGGTTTTAACTATTCTAAGATTTTAGTAAGTCTAAATATGATACCTGGAATAATAAATCTTAGGCAGGGGATCTTAGTCTGGCAGAGCTTTTACTCAAACAGTACCCCCTCACAACCTGTAGTCAGTATTAAATCTCATGCACCCTATGGGTTTTAAAAAGCAATATCCTGCTCCCAAAAGCATTTCTCTTTATCAAAGGCCTCTGAGCCATTGGAATGGAGGTAATTAAGCACTTTCATCTCAGCCTCATTTCCAGTGCAGCCCATCTTCACTGTTACTAGCAAAGGCTGCAAGCTACGGCGATTAAAATCTACTGCATAACCAAAGTGTGATTAAAAGGCTTGAATCACTGAGGTTATTTCATTTTAATAGACACATGTAGCAACATATAGGACTTCTGCCTCCAGTTATTTCTGTTTGCACATCCAGGTCAGTTTCCAGGAGGTGTAGTTAGACAGATTTTGTAATGAAAGCACAGTTGGGGACACAGCTAAACAGGCTCAGTGCTCAAGTCAAACATTTTCTCACTGGCTGCCCCTTAGACTGAGCATACAGAGGAGCGCTGGGGAAAGAATTTGCTCAGTTGACTTTCTCTCTGGCTCCTTTGACCCTATGGTGAAAGATGGATTGTAATAATAATTGCTGGCCATCTGGGCACTGGACTGTGAAAGAGGAGTTTCTTGGAGTGAGGCTACTGGAGTCTCTCCTCAGGCATACGCTATGGTCATGCCAACTCCTCAGGCAAGGACAGTCATGCAGCGAGTACACAGCAGTCTGTTACTGTCCGTAGATTCCCCTCAGGATGCACAGCTCAGAAATATGTTGCATTGCTAAAGTAAATATGTATTATCAATACTGGTAGAAGCATTTTAGAGTGATTTTTTTTTCTTGAAACAGATCAGAATATCATAAGGAACAAGAAGAATTCCTTTTACTGGAGTTTTTCAAACAAATAAGATTTAATTTGCAACCTCAACAGGAATACAGGGGTTTTTAATCCATTACAAATTAAAGTACTGTGAGCTTACTTTAACTGGGCAGACATCCATTTCATAGAGTTTTGTTAAAGAACAAAAAACAAGCAGCAGTTGCAATAATTAAAGACCTATTTACTGTTTCATTTCATAGGCATTTCTCTCTTTCAGCAAATGCTGTATTGTAGCATTTTAATCTGCAGAACAGGTGAATCCCATTTTGCAAAGCTCACCTGAGGTTTGTTTTTGTTTTCTAAGGACTGAGGAAAATTACTGCAATATAACAGCAGGGAGGCAAGATAGAAAACAGGGAAACTACTCTGGTCAACTAAGTGGCAGGTGATTGTGCAGATAGGGATTATGACTAAAGGTAGAGGAGAAAGAACAAAACACAACAGAACACCATTTCCAGAGTCTGAGTGGTTTCTAAATGATGCACAACAGGGAGTGAAGATGCTCTATCATGTAGCAGAAAGGATACAAATACCCCAGAAATGAATAGGGCTTTGAAGACATAGTGAGGAAATATCAACAATATATATATATATCCCATGTAGCTGAAGATGAAAATCTCCCCCGGGAAGCTGAGGACTTGAAAGGGCTGCAAATTTTCAAAGGAAGTGAGAAAATCATGAGGAGATGGTCATGAGATGAGGTTCAGGATGGAGTGTGTGTTGGGTGGTAAAGGCCTAGGGTCCTAACTGAAATGAATTAGCAGGCTAAGATTTGTACAAATACAACAAATCTAGTGTTGAGCTTTCTCTCCGATCCTTTGAGCTAGCAACTTCGAGCATCTAAAAGCTTGATGACATGGTAGTAAATAGCAGCAGATGTGTTTTTCCTCTTCACTGTCTTGTTTAAAAGAATTGTACTTGAGACACACCACTGAAAATGTGTAACAAATAAAATCACAAGAGAGCTTAGAGAGCTTGATGTCATTTTCTGGAGATAAAATTCAAATTTCAATACATCTAATGAAGCATTTATGAATAAGAGATCAATATACAGAATGCATGTAAAAAGAAGAATGCGTTATATAAGGAATTCATAAAGGACAGATCAAAGAAGGTGGAAGAAAAATATAAGTCATATAAGAACAAATTAATTGAGATTTTGAGGAGATGCAAGAAACTATATTATTCTAAAGTATTAGAGGATAATAAAAATAATATGAGAGGTACTTGGAATATATTAAATAAATTGATTAGAAACAGTTCCAGCAAGAGTAACTACCCTCAATGTTTTATGGATAATGATACACCGGTTAATAGATTGGAGGATGTAGTCGATAAGTTTAATAGGTTCTTTGTGAATGTTGGTCCTGGTTTCGCAAGAAGCATTTGTACAGATGTACATCCGTCACTATAAATAATAATACAATCGAAAGGAACATGAGTTCTATGTTTTTGAAGCCCATAGTTGAAAAGGAAATTATAGAGATAGTGAATAAATGTGGTAACAAAACATCTAGTGATAGTGATGGTATCACTATGACAACTGTTAAATGGGTAATTGAGGGGATATGCAAACCATTAACCCATATGTTTAACATGTCGCTTCGACTTAGGCAGTTCCCCAATAATATGACAATAGCAACAGTTATTCCACTGTATAAA
>NW_018127935.1:581515-622944 GCF_001952655.1 Monopterus albus
GGTGGAATTCAAAAACTATTTAATGAAAGGGATGGGGGATACAATTTAAGGGGTCAGTTAAATTTAAAAATTCATGCTATATGTACAACCAAAAAAAGATTTTGTATTTCCATAAGTGGGGTAAAACTATGGAATAATTTAAGTGTAGACATAAAAAATAGTACTAGAATTGATGAGTTTAAACATAAATATAAAGGTATGTGTCAATCAAGATATATTCAAGAACAGGCTTAATGATTGATTAGATGGAACATTGTGGGTGTGGTGTATGAATGTTAACACCTTGTATTAATTCTTTAGTATGTTACTTGTGTGGTGTAGAAGATAATTATTTAAGAATGTAATTATGTAAGAATGTTAACATTCTGTTAATAATTCTTTAGTATATTACTTGTGTGGTGTAGAAGAGAATTATTTATGTAGAGATACTGCTTGCAAACCAATGATGGTAAGATGATGTCATGGGGTAGGACTGGATAAGTCTGACTTCTTCCTACTCCATTCAAGCATGTTCTAGGTATAAGCAAATTGATATTGGATTAGCATTTGTTGGATATGTGTAAAATTATGTGTGTTGACATATCAACTGTCTTTACATACTTGAAAGAATAATTCAAATCAAATCAAATCAAAATATTAGGATCCTTATATTGTATCTGGATTAAACTGGAGGAGATGATTTGATTTCATTAATGAAATGTTATTGATCTCTTTCTCTCAGTTAAACTAGCTTTGTTAAAGTTTTGGTAAAAAGTTATTTAACTGAAAAAATGTACTGCTTTCCTTAAGAGCCTCATTTCACAAGGACAAGAGATATCACAGAAAAGAATATTTCTCCTGCTAGTTATTCAACTAGTGTCTGCACACACTACATTATTTTTGCATTTCCCTTTGAGCTGCAGCCGCATGTATAAATCATAGAAATATAGATAAAGGCACTCTTGCAATACTGCAACCACATACGCTGACTACTGCATAGCCAATCGCCTTTATAGACAAGGGCCTCTGTTGGGTTGCATAGCTTTTTAAAATGCTTTTTTATGATCAACAGGCAGCTGCACTGTGCCAGTGCTAATGAATAATAAATGCATAGATGAGTATATGTGTGCACTTCTGATTTATTTGCTCCTCTGTAAAGCTTACTGGTACATTATGAGTGTTTGCTGGCCTTCATCTGTATTCAGGCTTTTAAGCAGATAGCTGGAGACGGCCTCCCACACAGACACCCACTGGACAACCAGAGTACTAATGGCAATTAATGATTGCTTGCGCACACATGCAAGACAAAAACATTGGCATCACTAGGCAAAGTGAACAAAGTGAGGCGACTGAAAAGTGCTGTTTGAAAACAATAATGAAATAAGCCTCAGTCAACCTACCTGCTTGGTTCTGCCCTCAGAGGATAATTTGTGAACTGTGTACTTTGCCTGGTTCAAGCCATAAAGCAGCACTGCCACAACATCAGAAAGATGAAGAAACAAGTGATATCTGTAAATGTGAGTATCATTGGATTTGTTGAACAAAACCCATATTGTACTGTTTTGTAGATAACATGAAGTTAAACACTGTCTTTTGATTGGTACAAAGTGTGAGCAATCACTTATATATGCACATATGTATCATAATCACACTGTGAGAATGTGTATGTTTATGTCATGGGGCACAATTAAGCTACATTTGTTTTAAGCATGTAGGGAATTCTTCCTCGATAAAAAAGTATTTGTGAAAAGAATCTGCGTGGATCAACAGGCCAGATAAAATGACTTCCAGTTTAGTTCAAAAACATGATTTTCAAATTAAATGTGAAAATTGTGGTTACAATAAGAAAAAGCAAAACAGTGCTGGTAAGCATGCCAACTAAAGGTTCAAAAAGCCACTTGAATCCAATTAAGTGCAGCTCCTAATTGAGTTTAAGGTATGTGAAGCCAGATCAGACCAACCTAACCTATTACCCACACATTGTCCTGGTTCCAGTTAATTCTAGACACATAAAAATCTGAACCAAATGTGCGGTCCAACCCAATTCAAACATGTTTGTGGCCAAAGCCTTTACTTCCATTTCTTCTCCAGAGCCATAATCTTTCAGAACAATAGCAGCTAAAGAATGACATCACAATATATTGTGCCAGATGCGGAGGAGCAAAATTTAACAAAAGGCAAACAAATGACAAAGCCCAGTACAGAAGGGAAAGAAATGCAGCCAAAAAATGGCAGCTCCAAAGAGAAAACAGGGTGGAGGGGTTGATTAGGGACAGAGAGGAGGCTGGCTGGACCAGAGAGCTGGAATTTGAAACACATATCATGAAATGTGGGTTGCTGCCTCTCTGGAAATGCTTGCTTTGTTGCAAAAATTCAGTTTCACATTTTGTTCTCTGTACTTTGAAAGAGAATCACAGAATATGGAAAAACATAAAATTACTGTGATGGGTACCAATTGTTAGAAGAGCTGGCAGTAATAAATACAGCAGCAGAGAAAAGATGGCGCCTGTGGTTCAGGCTGCTACGGGAAGCCAGTAGCCATTTGCTTTCACACTAGGATGCTGACCTGCTCCAGTGGTCCCTGCTCACATTCCCTTCCAAAGCTTTTCAACAAAGTTTAGCAGAGAATGCCAGCATATATTTCATTTTGGTTCAATTTTGTTACAGGCAGCTCCATCCTTCTTGTTTTACATAACACTGACGGAGGCAGCACGATATCCAGATAAGACTTTCTCACTGGGCACTTGGCAAAAGATAAGATGGTTCCCATAATGAGCAGTTGTGAGGGGCATACAGTTACTTATACCAGGCTACTTGAAAGGCTGAAAGTCCTTAGGCATAGCCTCCCCAAACTTCAGCAATTAACAAAGACATAAAGCGCTTCGATTACCAAAGGACACCATGGAGGACACCATGGAGGACTCCCATCACTCACTGGGTCCCTCTGAATGAGGTGCCACTTCACCCCAAATAGACCATTAAAGGCCTTTGAGAATAAACCCACTCCAAAGATTAGTTTTCAAGGTTTTGTTTTAAATATCAGAAATCAAAATGGGAGTCATCTTTAGATTACTGTGACAATACATTAAAACTAGTTTTATGCCACTGGAGGTTCAAAATCAAAGTATTTTACAATGAGCCCTGGAAATCCAGCATAGAAATGTTGTATCTCTACTAAAAATATCCAAGACTACAAATTGAACTGACAAATTGCTGTCCTAGGTTTTGCTGCTGTGTACCTCCCACACTTGGGCAGCATTTAGAGCGATCTACTTTATAGGTAGGGCATCCAGGGCCAATAGATAAAGGTCAAGCTATTTCATTAAAACCATCTTCTCCTCCTGCACAGGCCACAGGGAATGCTGCCAAGTAAGAGCAAGATCTATAAGGTCAGCTGAATGAGTGGAATCCCTCAGACACAAACAGGGCAAGAGAAACCACAACATACACTCATATTTCAAAACTATGTTACCACGTGGTGACAAAGAGATAGATTAAGATGATTCCAGGCAAGTGAGCCAAGCATTTCCCCCCAGAACAAGCTAGGCGTTGTTTCAGATACTGAGCTGAAATAAAATGGAGAAACAGTTTATGCTGTTTGTGTTTTTACATATGATTTGAGCACTTCTTGACTTTCCAGGAAAGTTGGGCAAACATGTATATTAGCAAGAATGCTAATATACATTGATGTCATCTGTGGTGCTGTCTCCAAACAAAAAGTGTTTGAGGGCTGAACCCAGAATAGGATTTATATCTGAACTTGCCTCTAAAGAGGAAATGACTTAATATGTTATCATCTGTGCTTTGTTAACTCACTGTAATGCCAAAGGACTCTTAGACAGTAAAGTATGCTTGTATACAGTATGTATAGGCCAGGCTTTCCTCTAATGTACAGGAGTGGTGAGCTGACTGGAAAGAAATTTTCATCAGATGGACATGACAGAGAATATGCACCCATCATTTCCAAGTTTGTGGAGTGTGAGCATTCACAAAGACGCCTTGAGGCAGCAAAGCCTGCCAGTCGAACAGCTGCTTGTGTCACTGATATGAGAGAGAGAGATATGAGATGAGAGAGTCAGTGCATGCAGTTGAGAAGTGTCCCCCTGTCGAGAAAAGGGCAATGGTTCAGGATTGTATTTTGTCTGCCCTCCCTACCCAGAGAAGTAGTATGGAACAGTAAAGGGAATGAAGCTGAGCTGGTTTAGGTACAGTAAATATTACAGCTTTAGGAATGTTAAATGTGCACAGTTTGCTTGTTCTGCATATCCCAAACCTTTAAATACCCTGTTGGCTTACAATAATGAAAACACCTTTCTAATTATCACTGGGTCTCATTCACCAACATCTTCCTAAGTGTTTTATTGAATTTCTTTGTAGGTTCTTCTTAAGAAAGGTCTTAAGAAAAGTCTATATCTGATTCATAACCATGCTCTTGAACCTCAGACTTGTTCACACCTGTGTTCTTATATTGATGAATCCCATGTGTTCATAAGCTGAAAGCATGAGCCAGTCATTTCTAATTAGCATAGGTTAACACCAGAAGAGAGAGGCCGACCAGTGGAGGAGGATAGGCTGGCCGAGAGTTATCTGAGCTGAACTAACACATTGAGGCCTTAGTCTGTTTTCAGATGTGGTGTTGGACAAGCAAATGCTTAAACACTGTCCAATATATCAGAAAGACACTTAAAGACATGAATGGAAATTAGAAAAATAGATGAAAAGAACATGTTTGGTTTCTAAGTGTGTTTCTTAATTCTAAGCTACAAATAATACGACTGTAAAAGTTAAATCAATTTAAAAACCCTTAAAACACAAACAAATAATTGCTTGCTGTAATTTTTAGCTCAGTGTTTATTCATTTAGACCATAATGCCTTGTAAATTAATGGGAAATGTGCATACGTGTGCTCTTGAGTGTACGTAGATGCTGTTCTTACCTAAGAACAAATCCCAGGTAAGAAAACATTGGTGAATGCCAGTATCTTTGTGAAAATGTTGTAAGTGGGTTTTACAAACAAATTAGTTCTTAAGAACGATTGGTGAATGAGACCCATTGTTTCTTTTTGTAATTAACAATGAGTCACTGATAACTGACGACTGTACATTAAACAGATTATCTTTAAGAGACCGCACAAAAGAGCAGGTTGTTGCTATGGTTAGCATTAGCAAAATCTAATAAATGTTCAAGCTGGTTTATGCTCACACCCAGAGATTAGTCGCTGTAAAGAGGAGCTGAGATCCGCCCAAAACTCACGACACATCCTCATTTTTCATCCTAAATTACAATTCCTATAAGATCAGAGGAAAATGCTGGACAGTGGTTCGGGTCGAAACTTCATTAGAGGCTATTGGCTTGATTGACGACCGTGCTGCATCCATTCATGTCACAGGAGCATTTAAGACTTAGCTCCATTGCTTTTGTTGACAGAGGTGGCACCGCAGGGGTTTGTTAGAGAAGCATTTACAAACTTGAGTAAGTGGATAGACTGCAGCTGAGGTGATAATAGAATTTGGGGAGCCGAGACAGAAATGGATGGGAATGAAAGGATAAGAAGGCAGTTAAGACCATTAATATGAAACCCAAGAGGAAAAAGCTGACAAGCCAACAGAGAGGAAAAGGCCAGGGGGGTCAGAAGGGTGTCCTGCACCCATCTGGTGGCTATGGCACCAGAAAGAAATACCACAACATATTGAATAAAAGGGTTCTACACATGAAAAGAGACAAGTTGTTAAGGATCAGAAAGAAGCCTATGGCACGATTACAACAGAAGTAAATGTGAGTGTTACAAATGCTGAATCATTAAAGCAACATAATAATTGATGGCTCTGAAACAGGTGCAGTCATCAGAAAAGTGGGCCGCTAGCTTCTGTGTCTAAACCAGTTTAGAGCAGTGAGCATATATTCTCATGGTTATTATGCTGAGCTAAACCTTTAAGTGCACTATATTGGAGTCATTCCTAAGAAGGTAAAGCATTCCCTGCAAAAATAAAAAGCTGATTCTGGATGATTTGCTTCAGCCTTGTAGCCAGTGGGAAACAGGAGAAATGTTGTTGTTGTTGTTGTTTTTCACAAAGACAACAACATGGTGCTGTTCACACTGGTGTAAATATTTACTCTGTTGGGGGAAGGGAGACTTCATGGAAGTCACTGAGTGCAAGAAAGGCCCCACAGGGAGGGAGAAGGAAGAAGAAATCTAGAGGAGAAGAGAAGGGCCGGAGGTGAAGCAAGCAGGGACAGGCATACATGTGAGTGGATTACAGACTTCCACAGTGGTGGAATGGCAATATTTCTTAACCTACCCCAAACCCTCCCATCTAGTACCTTTGGACTTTGACTTTTTAAAATTAATGTCTGATCTCTGAGTCAACAACAGCGTTATGAAAGTAGTGTTTGCAATTTAGTCTTCCTTCCTTTTAATAGAGAAATATTTTTATAGTCAGAGTACAACTCACAGAAAGTTGCCTTGTACTCCACCTAACATGAAAATCTTTACAGTGTCACAAACTAGCTACAAAACTATTGACAAATTAACATGTAATGTATCTCCACTTTTCATGCTGTCAAGATGAAATAAGCTAATACACACCACCACATGCCTTAATCTCCATAACAAAATGGGAAGAATCAATCAAGTGGCCGCTAATGAGCTCAGCAAGCTGAGAAGGGAAAATCTATTAGCAACTGTATGAAAATAAGGACTCGAGTTGCATCAGTGCATTAAATTTGGGCACTAGTCACTTAGTCAGTGTGACCTTGTGGAGAGTATATCTTCAGATATCTAGAGCTGCTAGCGCCCAGTCAAAATTCTCAAGATGTCAACAGAGAACCTGGTTGAATGGTGACTGGGTCAGGGCAGCTTGAGCAGGATGTTTAGTGCTTGTGAGAGGGCACATCAGCATAAGGTTGGACTGCTTTGGGAGCTTGTTAAAATTCTAGTGCCAGGACCTTGTGTGGCTCACTAATAAGGGCCAGCTTTGTGTGTGGAGCCAGGGTGACCAGCAGGCTAGCGAGCCAGTCAAGTGACAAGAGATGGCATGAAGGCTGGTCGCACCGCTCAAGGGACAAACACAGCATTATTTGACTATTTTTCAGAAAAGATGTGCAGACAACCTTCGCTTCAGTCTCCACTGAGATAGCAGTCATGGCATAAGGACAGTGATCTGCACACCCTGCTCCTTTTCTCTCCATCTGCCTGCTTGTCTGGGCCATTTTTGCATTTGGAGAAGGAGACTGTGCAAGTACTGTACATGTGAGGTGTCAGTTTATATGAATACAGTATTCAAATATGGACACATATCTAACCTGGCATCTCCCTTCCACTACCATTTGTTCATCTGCCTCCCTGGCCATGTACTGTATGTGGGCCTGTGTGAGTTCTTTACCCTCTCCATGTCTCTGTTCACCATTTGCTATGAACATGTTTGACTTACAGTAGTTTCCTAGCATTGCTTAAATAAAGCAAACAATGACTGCGGTGTGTGTAAAGAGGATCATCATGCATATCTGAGTACAGTGGTAGGGAAAAGGGGAAAGTGAAGGAAAAGAATGAAACAATTGAAATGCATGGAAAGGAAATCACAGCATCATGGTTACTCCACAGAACCTATGAGTACTGTATACTGTATTTTGTCTGAATTTGACGGTAGTGTTAGCCAAGTTTGTTAGCTGGGAGTGTCCCTCTACCTGGGCAGTGAGTGTGTCCACTGGCTATGGTAATAAGATGCTGACAGTGCCAAAGGCAACTTGTTTATGCAGTCCACTGCATTTGAGGTGCTTATGCTGCTTTGCCAGTCAAATCCTTTTCTTAAAGCCTGCAGCATCTATCCAGCCATCCCTCCCACACATATGCACCCCCACTGAGCCAAGTGACAAAGACTGAGCTATACAATTAAATCTCAAAATATGTCACATTCTGAGTGAGTAATAGTGAGGACAGATACTGAATATAATAAGTGCTGCTGCATAGTCTTGTCTGTCGTCAGTAGCAATGGCTGCTGGGGTCCCCAACATTTACTGTAACCTCTGTAGAGCAGATGATTGATTTAAAAACTGATTGATTCAATGTATTGCCAAGGTGTGAATGATCTACAGAGGTTAAATGTGAACCCTGTCTTAATCTTTAGAGCTGATGAGGCTGTTGTGTAAATTCTTTTATATTTGAGAGTTGCTAAATCTCACAAAAAGCGAAGGGGGGCTCAGTGTGATGAACCATATCTGTTTAATTACATGCATGGAGGATGCATCACAAGTTTTATCACTGCCTTTGAAACAGTTTCTGTCAAACCCTTTGTTCCTATAGTGAAACAGAACAAAAAGAGCCATCATCAAAAAGACATCAAAGAGAAAGACTTATGCAAAAGGTGGCAGTCACAAACCTTGTCACACCAAGCCATCTGTCAGCAATAAAACCCCCTCACTGTAGTATCCTGTAGCCACTGAAGCACTACAACCAGCACTGAAACATTGTCCTGGGCAATACAATGAACCCCTCAGTGGTCAAAGCACACCTTTCATGTGACCCTTAAATAAGTATCCTTATTTTAATACAGTAATCTTAACAGAAGCATTGCTCTAATGGTCCCTAAATGGTCTCCTACAAGGCCTTTTGGATGTGTGGCATATGTGTGTTAGTCAAAATTTTGCTTATCAGTTAGCACCATGTATATAATATATACTGTATAAACAAGATTATCTACACCTTCACAGTAAATTTGCCAACGGGAAACATCAAGCGGAAGGTGCTGAGCATATGAATGAGCACACACACACAGAGAACAGCTAAGTGCTGACACTGAGTGACAGAGAGAATACTGACATTGACAAGATGATGACAAGCCTGTCGGCTTCAGACTTTGTGACACCTCATGTATCTTCTGCAAGATATCAGTTGTAACGTTGCTGGCTCTATGTTTTGTACCAATACTGTACAGTAGATCACATTACAATAGTTGACATGAGGTAAGTAGATACATATAAGTAAACAACAGCAGATAGAAAAATGCACTGGTACAGTTCCTTATAACCACCACAAAAGAAACCAAGCCTGGTTTCAAACAAGCAAAATAAAATTATCATATAGCAAAAATAGTGGGAAAGGACAACACAAATGCACACAAACACAGAATGGTGCCATTCTGCACACCAGGCAATACCATATTCAAAACAATAACGGCTCCCAGAAGATTAATATTGCCCATGTTGAGACTACGATGTGAAAATATAAAGTGCTGTACAAACCATACTGTATATAAATTAGTTTCAGTAAAATTTGTGCTATAATTTGTCAACTCTGATTGAACATTTGGCCCTGCTGTGAATATGAGGCCAGTGAGGGCAATGCAGCCAGAATACAACCTGAATGACAATAAGAGCAAGAGAGCAGCCTCAGGACTTGTTTTGACAGATCAGGCTCTTTGGTATTTGACAAGTTTAAGCTCTTCCTGGTTAGTGAAAATCCTTTATCTGGTGAGGGAGAGGTAGGCCCCGGAGTCAGGATCGTTCATTCTCCCTGTTCCGTGGCTGATGACATGTCATGCACAATTCACACGGCAAGACAGGAAAAAAAAAAATAGCACCCACCTCACACACATACACAAGGGTGTGGGTTCAGTGTGTTGTCATGGCAACCCTGTCCTACAGCTGACAAGTGTTCATCAGTTTCCACAGCAACACCATAAGGAGGAGAGAATAGATAATAATTTCAGGCATAATACATTTGAAAAGGTTGAATGGGAACCTTATTAGGTCAGATTGACCTGCTGTGGAGGTGTTGCAGAGGCAAAGCTCATGGCCATCTCAGTCAGACATCATATGATTTGATCTGTGATTTCACCAAATTAGGCAAATTTAATACTGAAAGTGATATATTAGGAAAGCGACAATGGTCAATGGAGAATTAGCTATCTCCCCAGTTCCATGTAAGAAGTATTAAAATGTACGACCCATTAGACTTCCTGGCACTGAAGAGTTATATGTGGGGAAAAAAGCCTGAAGAGTTGATTAAATATTGACATCTTAGGTGTTTAGGCTCAGACAGACCTATATTCTGTTTTTCTGACCTGTATTCTGTAGTAGAATCTTTGGCCTTAACATGCATAATATAACCAGGATAAAAAGAACTGCAGCAACTGAATAACTAAAATGCACACAGGTCACAGGGAGCGGCCTGTTATAAAACACAATATTCCAGCTCCAGATTAGGTTTCCTAACTCTGTTGAAGTCCTTTCGATCTCACATCATATCATATTTCTGTTTATGTTTAAGCTTCTTGCTTATAAACACCTATATATGCTCAGTAAATACTAATTGTGGCTTATCTGTGTTTTTATCTCTGTAAAAATGTTCTCTTACTACTGCTCAGCAGCAATATTGTTGCATTACTGCACTCACATACAGCATATATGTGTTTTCAATATGCATTTTATGCAGGTCCTGCTCTTGTTCCTGTCCACTGACATGGATAAAAGGGCTTATTCTACAGCACTAAATTGTTCTGAGGGTCACTGTGCTTTTATGTTCATATGTGGTTGTTTCACTGGTTTGGCTTTGTGAATGTAAATGCACAAAAGAGAGAAATGGACAATGAGATGTGATGGATTCTTTTCAGAAAATCAAAGAGGCTGGACTATATCTGGCAAAAGACTGAGTCAGTGTTTTCACAACTAGTCTGTTGCAGTGTGATTCTAATCAAAGTGACGAGGGTGCTGTGGTCAGCAGGGATGAACAGGGGAATGGGAATATGAAGTCAGTCAGAGAGACAGCTGCACCATAGTCTACAGCGTCTTTTTGACAATCAACCACTTATTGATAATAAATAATTCATGACCAAATGAGCACATTAACATTGCTGTTGTTTTTTATACTGTAGTTACAGGATGCCTTATGGCAAACCACTTGGCTGCTTTAGAAGAACATATTGTGTTATTGGGGGTTTACTAAGGAAAAATGCAAACCAAATTCAAAGCAGTTACATCTACGAAGAGGGCATCATGCATATACTGTAGGTGTAGTTCACCTCTGTCATCCATCACTGTGCAAATGCAGAAAATGATGTACAGCATAAAGCAAGAACAGAATGTTTCACACATATATAACCATGTGCCATCTGAAAAGATGTGGAGGAAGGTGTGCAAGAACAGGATGAGACCATTTTGACCCTTTTAAACATAAGAGAACTCCATAAATCTTCAGTACCAAACCAAAGCCCAGGAACTGCAGAAATGAGAACTCTACAGCTGCTTGAAGTGTGTAAACACTTTATGGGTTTTTGATATTTTTTGACTTGGTGTTTTTTAAAATCTCATTTGTATGCGTTTACCTAAGGCAGATCTTTGTGATGTGTCTGATACATATTCATTGTGAGCAAGTACCAAATATTCCCGAGATTGTTTTCAGCTTTTTTTTGCTTGTAGTGTCAAGCAATAAAGTCTTGTAAAGGAGAGAAAACAAATCTGCTACAGCACTCAGAAGTTTACATGTGTATAAAACAACAAGATGAATGCTGCCACTGGAAGTCAGGAGAGTTACTGTAGGGGTGGCTGACATATGGAACCAAACAGAAGGCAGTCAGTGAGGAAGAAACCCTTTGCTGCTGCTCATCCAAACAGCACCATCAGTCTGGTGAAGCCATTGATGCAGGCCATGGGATTGAGGACAAACAACCTGGAAGGGTAGACAGTGAAATCCAGCAGAGCAGGCCAATCAACCATCCCTCTAAACACAACAGGGCTTCCCTAGAGTAGCCTGGGTAATGGGGCCAGACAGTACCAGCAGGTGAGTTGACCCGTTTCCAGCCAGTGACTGCCAGCGTGCTTTCTAGGCAACCTTTCTGTCCATTGGCATAACTCTGTTACCATGGTGATGACACATGACATGCACCCATGGCGCTAAGAAACTAAGCTGTCTTATTCCTGTATCTTAAAGGGATATTTAAAGTTATGGTAATGATGTGTGATGTGTGTGTGTGTGTCTCTCTCTCTATGTGAGAAAGCAGACAGAGGCAGAGAAAGGAAGGAATGAATGTCCTTCCTCGACTGAGTCAGTAAGGTTCCCTCACTCCCATGACTTTCCCTTTTCCCTATAGGATATGGCAGACTCACTAACAAGCAACAGGATTGGTCAGAACTGGTGGCTGAGCATCAGAGAATGTGCACATGACCCAACATGTCAAACCCTGCCCTTGTTCCCAGGGCAATTGGGGAGGTTTGACAAAAGGCATTCCATGGGGACAGACTAATGGATGAAAGAAAAAAGGAAGGAAAATGAGGAAAGACCGCATCTTAAGCACTGGTGTTATAACAAGTTGAAGAAGCCATTAATTCCTTATATACTATCTAAAGGGTGTGAACTTTAATAATGAATAAAATCCCCAACAAATCAGTTGACAATAGAGATAATGTCATTATCATTAATTATTAATAACATCAATCACAGTAACCTAACAGCACCCTCAGAAGTCTCAGAATATCAAATATATATTGGCAATACATTTCATATTAAGATTTCTCTGGGTGCAAAAAGAGCAGTTTGAAAGGTTTTCATAAAGTCCAAGACTGTTCCACTTTTCCTCAACATAGAGAATCCAAGAAAGTGACAAAACTGGAAATTTGAGGCTTTCACACAGTTTCTGTGTGCAGCAAATTAGTGCAACAGTAGCAACTGGTTCACAAAGGTCTCAGTTTCCTTCGAAGTCTGAGAGTGCCATCTAGCTTTGTGACACCAGAGCAAGAGAGCTACACATTAGTAGTGTAACTGCGTCCCAATGTCATCCTAAATACTAATGCAAAGTTCATGCTGAAAACCAGAATTCAGCAAAAATTAAATGAAATCAACTTCAATTTCAAGTTCATTTAGGACATCTGCATAGAATGGAGCCACTGTTTATTTTATTAGTTACACCTGTGCTTTATATTGAGTATTGTTTAGTTCCTACTTTCTAATCTTAATAACAAACATTGAATACCTGTCTCCATCTGAGGACTGTGTTAAAAGAAGAAGAAGAAGAAGAAGAAGAAGAAGAAGAAGAAGCTTGTGCTATTATTGTTGAAGAGTCACTAGCAGTATTTAATATCTAGTACTTCAACTATTCTCTTACTTCTGTCCACCTTGACTTTTGTGTGTTGTTGATGTGTTAATTTGAGAGAATGAATCCAAGCTGGATTCACTTGAGTTGCCAACTATAGTATGTTTGGAAATATCCTCACCTGGATGACTGAGGGCGATATCACCTGGTTTAGGATGTAGGCTCTGGTGAAGGTGATTCCTAGCAGGTACAGATTGAAAAGGCTCACAGGATCAAAGGTTTCCTGTAAAAAACAGAGCTGTTGTGTTGGTGACTGACAGCGCTCCGTGGAGAGCGAGAGAACTCTTTATTGCATGACTGACAGACCCATATTACACACACGTTGTTTACTTCAGCAGATCTGATAAGCACTAATTCATTTTATCTCTGAATCCCAGGGTCACAGTAGTCTCCAGGTATCATGGTAACCTTGCCAGTCTTCTCTTAAAAAATGCAATGTTAGGCAAAGAGGAATATGCGAAACATCCATCTTACAGTAAGTGCCAGTGCTCAGCTTTTTTTTTTCACGTTCTCACAAATACAAATTGCTACTGGAAGCTGATTATAGACACTAACCAAGCAACATTTACCATTTACCTACCAAAATTAGAGTTTCACATATTTATATACAAAAATCATCACCTTACAGTTAAAAAATGCTAACATTAAACATGTTAATGAGCATTTACATGATATGTTATTGGTAGGAAATGCTACAAGTTCTTATCCCCACCAAACTTTGGACCACTAGATGGTGCTTTACATCACTTTAGAGTCTTTGGTTGCCTATAATGTGATTGCTGCTCAATGCATTAGCATTCTGTTGAAGTGCCCTGACTCAGACTATCACAGATGATTAAAGCAAAGCATAATACAGAGTGAGACATCTAACTGATTGTGTCAGCGTTCACCTTGGATGCCCCCAGCATTCATTAGAATGGGAATAAGAAATACCCATTAGTATGGCCACACATATGCAGACAACACAGAGATTAACATTAAACAAAATCCAAGCTGCTAACCACAACAACTCACATTACCTTCAACACAAATAATAACTAGAGTGCAAGGCCTTTTTTTGTACACACTATGCATGTTCTTTATTTCTCATTCTGGCCAATACAGAGCAATGCAAGCATTCGGGAAGATAGCCTTTCTTGTCATTCATCCTTTCCTTTCTTATCATGTTTATTGTGGGTACATTCTGAGGATCAAACAACAGTGATATTTCATTCAGATGAAAATGATACTGCCTCTTCCCGATTCCTACATCACACACAGTCTTATAATGTTACAAAAATGTAATTTCAGTTCAATTAAATTTCAGTCTAAAAGGCAAGATGTGATGGTGATGCTTGCTGAAATGGAGCTGTGGTCATAGACCTTTGAGAGTGGTTCTTGATTTTTATAAGTAAAAAAAAAGTGTGTGTGTGTGGGGTGGGGTTGAAACAGCCTGAATGGCATGTGAATGAATAAAAATAGGCCTACTGCTATTTCAAAGGTATATTGCATTTTGGTAAACATTTGTATATGTGTATGTGCGGTTTTGTGAAAGACTGTATTTCTTTTTACATTTTTATTTATGTTTATTTCTGATGATAGAGTTTGGAAATTGTTGCTAGAGCTACAAATTGCTCCTGTCTTTCTGCTACTTTCACCTGCCTCAATATAAATGACTTTTTTTGCATAACTGCATAACAGAGACTATTACAGGCACTACGATCAATAAATTTTGCATATGCTGGTGGTTTTATTCTAAGGGCCACCTGCACCAGAGTCAGGGATGGAGGTGTGTTGTATACACTAATTGCCTTTTCAGCTGAGCAACACTAAATTTAATCAGACCACAAACTTTAATGCCCTACTCCCCAGTGGCACATAATGGACCCAGTACTGCAATAAAATCCTTATCTCTCCCTGCAAGGTCCCCCCTATGTATCAGGCTTAATAGCGTGAAAGCTGCACAGAATGATCTGACCAATGTAATGGCCTTTGTTGTAACCTCTGCTGGTTTGCTAATGAGAGCCCAGCATTCAATGGGACCAAAGAGTCCAAGCCATTAGTGAAGAGTCACACATGGCCTGGATGATTTGCAAGGTCCTCGGTTCACTTACTCTCTTTCTCTCGGGTTGAAATATCACCCTGAGACTAATAAATACATTTTTAAAATATGCTCATTCCACATCCTCTCATGCTTGTTGGCCATCATATGATTGAATTCCTGGCTCATTAGTTTGTTTCTTTGATATAACAGATCTTTCTGATACCACTACTAAAATATGAAACCAAGCCAGAAAATGGCAATAATACTAATGACAACCAAAAGGCCATGTCAGTAATTCAACTAATTTCTTTTTAACAAATAATTGCTGTGATTGGTTTGCAACACTAGGACTTAATGTCCTGCTCAGTCACAAAAATAATAGAACTATGCAAAACCGTGCTTGTAGAAATCAAATGAAATATGTAGCATTTAAATAAACATAAACTTCCTCCAAAATAAAAATGACAACTTACACAAATCTTTTGTTGATATGATGCCTACAGAAATGTAGAAAAGGATATCAGCAAATATTCATCGACATTAGTGTAATATAAAGCACAAAAGAGATTTTAGTATTATGCTTTTCTTTGGTAAAAAAAAACAAAACAAAACAAAAAAACCTAATAAACATTATATACCAACTAATCAAACCTTTATTTGTGAGTCAGCAGACTCAGGATTATTTAGGATTAGTGTCAAGTTATCTTTCAGCATTATCAATATATTGGAATATTATTTACAGGATATAGTGCTTTGTAGTGGTCTACATACAGTATATAGTATTTTAAAAATTTGTTTCTGTGTTTAATTGTTTTTGTCTAAACAACATACCTGAAAATGTTATCGCATGTGTCTGCTTCTTAATAAATCCTTAAAATACTGGAGGCTTCCTAGCCCTTTTTTTCCTGTACCACCACTTCCTTAATAACAAACAGACTACGCAAATGATTAAGAGGAAAACCAATAACTAAGAACCATTAGAGGAGATATAGACGTGTGTGTGATCACAGGGAGGGAAATGAGGAAATAATGATTTCAGATCAAACAAATTTACATAAAAAAAGAAAATACCTCATATGGTGTGATTTGTTTTCACATCCCTCTGCCATAGTGATTATACAACTATTTAAAGCCACAGTTTTCTTTATTTTTAGAGTTTGTTTCAATTTTCACTAGTGCCACAACATGCAGCACTTATCCAAATGAAAGATTCCTTTTTGTTACATGCATTTGCAGAGATGGTCAGACCCAAATAGCTGCACACACTCTTCATATTCTCCATGCACTTCTATGTCAAATAAAACGTATTTCTCAGTTTACCACATACAGTAAGAATACCTGCAGATGGTTTCAAAATTAAAATAAATACAAAAATCAAAAGGAAAAATGTCACTATTATAAAAGCACAAGTGTACCACATACTGGAAATCTGCCTATAGTGATAAAACACTGATGAAATGGCAAACCTTTATATATTGCATTGCAGCTGGTTTGTGAACTCTTAATTATTTATGACATCTGGAACCAACTGGCATTAGTGTATCCCATCTGATGATATATTAGCCTAAATGTAAAGCCTGAGCCAAATGTTAGTTATCAGCACAAAGCCATACATTTCCAATAGGACTTGAATGCGCCAAATTTCAGTGTCATCCTCTCATTTTCCAGCAGATGGAGGTGAATACAAACTAATGAATATGGAGCTCAAGGATCCCATTGTGAGAGACTGGGGCACTGTATTGCTATTTTCACTGTCCCTTAGCTGTAAGTAAATCAGTCATGGCCTTTGGTTGGAACAATTAATTTTGATCTTCCATTTGTGTCGATTGTTACAAAACATAAATGTAAAATAATGATAATAATAATGATGGATGGATGGATGATAATAATAATGTAAAACCTTTTGAAATATCTACATATGGCTATATGTGTTAATAAGTGTTTCTCTTAAGCTACAAATCCAAATATTGAACTGATACAGCTGAATTAGGGCCACTATTATACATGCAAATGATGGTGTATAGGCAAGTCAACCTTTTATTTAATTGTATAGTTTGATAAAGAAAACAATCAGCTGCTTTTTCATGCACTCTTATAACCCCTTTCCATTGCCTTTGTCTCAAATATATTATTTTTGCAGCTGTTCACTTCATAATTATTCAGTGCACTTGTGATTCAGATCAATTTTGACAATGACACACCTACCTGATTTTAGCAAGGTTATGGTCACATGCTTCCACAGCAGTAACAGAGTTCAGTATACCTATGGTGTGTCTATAACATTTTGTACATCAAATATTTATATGTAGCTACAGTTGTTGATTATTTAGCTTAATTACCATTAGCAGTAGTTTTTTTTTCAGTACCATTTTTTCTTCCCGGTAACGGTTTAATGTCAGATTATGGTACTATTTTATTCAAAAGTTTTTACGTGCTGGAAGTGCTGAGAAAAAAAACAACAGAAATTTGGACAAACATTGCACTGGGGGCGGAGTTCCAGACAGGCCAATATTAGAATAATCGCTAAGCAACCACAGCCGTAAACAGACAGCGGATGTCGTAAAACCAAAAGAGACTGGTGTTGGAAAGATTCGAAACAGAACCTATTGTGGTGTGGAAGAGGAGTGAGCTGCTTCCTGAGACAAGAAGAAAAGAGGCAATTCCGTGACCACACAGAGACTCAGTATAACCATACAGATATGGACGTCAAAGCTAAACACAAACGTCGTTGTTCTTTGTGAAGAAGACTGTGTCGTTCAGTCGGAAAGATCCGGTATATGAAGAGTTAAGATCTGACATCCCAACTGTTTATTTCAGAAGCTAGCAGGCTAGCACGCTAGATACCTGGGAGCTAGAAATGGAAAGCCCGAGTGAGTTTTCCTGATAGAGATCTTCGTCGAGCTTTGAGGAAGCTGTTTTCAGTTTAGATATTTTCGGCAGTGATTTAAAGTGTCCGTCGCCCTCCTCGTAAGTAGCCGCAACTTTGAAGCATGATATCAACTGAGCGCTAAGCATTTCACTACTACAAACCACAAGAAGAAAGTCATACAGGTTTGTCTCACAGTTTTATCTTCTTTTTGCAGTCCGTGTTGCAATGTAACAAGTCTTTATTAACGTGAAGTAGTTTATACAGCGGTTCCTAGTTAAATAAAGCAAAAACTCCGTCTCAGTTTTTCAGCATGCACTATTGTTAGAGGATCTCTGGCACTTTGAGCGTCACTGTCGCTACCCCGGTAATGATTCAACGATAAGATCAAATGCAAAACGACACAAACTCCGCTATCAGATGTTTACATCCGCTGAAGGGTAACTAGAAGTTTGTTATTACCACAGTTTGAGCTGGAGGTGTTTGCTTTGTGTTACAAGACTTATCTTTCTTATCTCTAAATGACTGTTTGGCATGTTAACCTGCCCTGCTGGTCGGCTTATCTTTTCCTGCGCTTGTTTTTATCATTAGAGAACATTAATCGTGTCCGGGAGAAGTGCCTAAACACAATTCAGTGCTGACTACTAAGTAATATAATGCACAAAACTGCAATGGAGTGTTACCATTGTGCTTCTGCAGATAACGTGATGTGGAAATGTACTGTCCCTTCACCCGCTGAGCATACAGTATATCCTATTCTTTAGGTATTTGTATGTAGAATACGTACAATTATAACAATATCGTTGGTGCTAATAGGAGTTGTATTTGCTTGATGAACCAATAACATTTTAGATTTATTAAGATATTACTTGAACAATTTTTTTTCTGTTATTTGGCACTCAAGTTCCCACTTGGCCAGCTTGGATTGATTTACTATGAATTTGTCTTCCTTCTTGGCATGAGGAGGGAGCATGGTGAGACATTTGTCCATCACACGTTAAGTGTGCTAAACTGACATGACTATATGATTTGTGTTGCACGATCCTATGCGCTTTGCAAAATTCTGCTCTTGATTTCTTACGGTTTAGTCCAGATAAAGCTTGTAATAGTCCTAAGAGCCTTAAGAAATTCCTCTTTACTTTACAGTCTAATGAATAGAATGGGGTGTGTGGAATTAAATTTTCTATAACACAAGACTATTTGTGGAACCTTTCTGCAAGGTTAGTCGACAAGGGAACTATGAAAATAGAACAATACACAAAAACTGTTTTGTGGTGGTTGATTTTAATGTTTCTCAGCACTCATCAGGGGAACATCTTATAATTGTGGCCTAAAATCTCTCGCAGGAGAACTTTTTGCTTTTGACCTCCAAACTCACCAAACCATACTCGGCTAAAGGAACTTAGAAAATGGATGGAACTACACTAGGAGTAAATAAAATGATTAATGTCTGCCAGGTAATCAATTATCTTATCCCCCAATCCAAATACATTTCCCATTTGTTTAAACTGAAGCTTGTTTTGACAGCTTGTTTTAATCGGTTCAAGTGTGGCTTCATTTAGATGACACATTTGTTTTACGACAACATTAACATAAGCTGTAAATGTATGGCAACTCTTCAGACAGGAGAATGATGCTGGCTTGTGAAAATGTGCAGCTGTTTAAATTAAACCAAGAAAACATGTTATCAGAATCCAGAGCAAGGCTTCCCAGTTCAAGTGTGTCCTTCCAAACAGCTGTGGTAGATTGGTGCAAAGCAGAGACCATTGATATTCTCATTAAAACCTCAAGGGTTCGGTTTGGGCCAGAGATGAATGGACTAATGTTCGCGTGGGGATGCTGCTAATCGGTGCTTATATTCGGAGGACTCAATTTTCCATTAGGTATGCAAATGTTACCGTCATTTGTATCTATCCATCACTGTCTACATGTTTGCTGTCCTGAGGAAATCCGGCTGTGGCTGAATGTTTTTGTGATCAAACATTATTGACTCCCTCAGTCAATAACCTTGGCAACAGTAGTTCCTCTCTCCAGCTAGAGCCGCACATTGCAATGGAGGGGAGGGGCTGAGTCGGAGGAGGCTTATTCCGAGCTTTGAGTAGGGCTTCGTGGTAATTCCGGCGGTCTCCGGGGTAGACATGCTTGTGTGGGTCCATTCAGAGGTGGAGAACTGCTACTCTGTATTCAGGTGATCTCTTTCCATTCATTTCTATCACAAGAACACTCAAGTTTTTCTGACCTTGCTGTCCATTGGTTATATCTCTTTTTGCTCTCACTCTTTTTTTATTTACTCCTCAACTCTATTTCATTCCTTTTCAGAACTTTTGGGCTCTCTTTAGCATTTCCGATGGAATTAATCAAACTTGTTCATGTGTGGCTTGATATTATATCATAATGAAGTTTAGCCTCGGGTGCAGTGAAGGAAATGGGTTACACTGAGAGTAGCCTTGCCTTCATACGCCATTATCTGAAACCAGTTTTACACAATGAGCTGTGGAAAAGATTATTCAAGAAGAAAATGTTCTTTTCAAAGCACACTTTCCTATTCTGGTCATTGTGAAAATTTGAGTTTAATAAAAGTCGAAATATGACAATATTATGGTGCCATCTTCATCCGTCTTGGCGTTTGTCATTCTGTTTTAAGCCAACATGGGGCCTATTGCTTCATCTTGAGCTTTTTCTGTCCCAGTAATGAGCCATTTTGTGGCTCTTAACATCTGCCAAACTTGGAACATTTTGAATGCAAGACTCATCTCCCATGCATGAGGAGTCAGGCATCCTTTGATTTGCCCTCTTTTCGTTGCCTCTATCTTGAAGTGCTCACCACCGTACTTTATAGACTGAGTTTGATGAAAAACTTTCTTTTTTTGGCTGTGGCTGTGTACAGTATGAGTGTTAATTTGGTGCTTATTCTATACAGGGTTCTCTTCTTGGTATTGTTTGTATTTCTCGCAGAGCGCTGAAGAAGTAGAGGCACCATAGGGGGAGGAAAAGTAGGGGGGCTAATTTAACATTTCTGTGGGTATAATGAACTTGGTCCAAAAGAAAACACTACTTTAAATTGCACTGCTCTTCTATTCCGGTTGGCAACATCTGTGTTAGAATACAAAGCATCTGGCTTTAATTCAGAGTTTAAAGAGACTTTATCCTTGTCAAAAAAAAGTGAGTTGGCAATCTTGCCGTAAAGCCCTATACAGTGATGCCTTTCTCTCTGCACGTGCTGTTAAATAACTCTTAGCCATGGGGTGGCATACAGCAATAGACAGCGAGAAAGTTAAATAAATGGTTTTGCAGGTGTAAAATTCCCAAGCAGCAGTCTAGTGGGGTAATTACCAAGGAAAAATATCCCTGTCTTAAATTATCATGCCATCTTTTTTGATGAAGCTGAGTGTTTTGGTTGCATTCATACCATTAGTTTGTGTGTGGCAGCAGGGTATAAAAACTCTAATCTAGTAGCATTTCAATTCTTATGCTCCTGCCTCATGCTAAGCAAAAGTACAGGATCAAGAATAAGCCATTGGTAGCAGATTTCACTGTCAACATTTTAAGCATTCCAGCACTGTTGTCTCTCATTAACAGAACAATAATGCCACATGTATCTTATCCTTTCACTCCAGCAGTTAGCACAGTCATTAACATAATCCAGGTAACACTCTGTATAGGTAAGTGAGAACCTAGCACTTTCTTAGGAGAGGAGGAAGAAACTAAGGATCCTCTTTGTGTTAGCCACTAGTCTGTGCATCTCATTACTCCTCAGTGTCCGGGTCTTGTTCCGGGCTTGTTCCAGCTTCCCCTGCCTCATTGTTGAACATCTTCTCTGACCTGGCTGAGGTTATGTTTTGCACTCTTTGAGGCTTTTCCTGATCCTAGTTAAATCTCATCTCTGCTCCAAAGATCATGCTGTCACGTCTGTGTCAGATGCTAAATGGCAGGTGAATCGAGCTCTTACAGCAACGGGATATTCAGTTTCCCCCTCAAGCAGTCACCTCCTCCCGCTCTCTGTAGTAGAAGGCAAATAGCACACATCCTTTTGACTCCTACAGCTGGGCCCACACTAGAGGATTTTATAATATTAACCAATTTTTAAAATGTGAGAGACCACATACATAATGAGAGCTTTAACTGAATTTTCACATTTTAATCTTAAGAGCACACACACTAGATGATTCAGTCAAGAGGCAGGACCACACACTTGCTGTTTTTACGGAATGATTTCAGGGACACTGATTCCCGGGACCAGGGATCTCACAGAAACTCGTGATCAAACATGACTTCCAAACAAATCAAACATGGAGGTGGACATTTGTCGTCAACCAGTAGCGTTCGTGTGCTGTATTTTATGCAGAGGAAAAAAAAAAAGAGGAGAAAGTCTTTGCTTAGAAGACGAAATCAGCACGGCTTACACATTTTGCAGTGTGAGTTGAAAATAAAGAAATGAGGAGGCTAATGCGAGCCAATATTGCAAGCTGTCGTGAAGCTTCCTGGCCAGCTTGCTGGCATTGGCTGTTGCAGGTGTCTGGTCAGGATTCAATCACTGTTGCCCCCACACTGCAGGATTCCAATATCAAAAATGCTTGATACTTAGGATTCAAGATCGGGGGGTCCTCCGATCCTGTCAGGGACATAACAATTAGGTTGTTCAACACCTCACACTCACATTGTCCAGAGAATCGCTTCCGAGCAGCCTCGCGTCAGGGGACGCCACCACCATTGTCAGGAAGGACAAATTGGGCCCAAACTCGATCTAATTACCCTGTAGTGTGGGGTCGGCTTAAGTTACTGTTTTTGAGGGGAGGTTCTTCATGTTTGCTTCCTACTCCCCCATCTCTGAATCTGTCTTCCTTTAACAATTTGATATGAAAATCTTTCAGAATTTAAATTAAGTTTCTATTCACTATTAAATTATAGCGATGGCCTTCTGGAGGAATTTTGTCAAGCGCGATGGACATAGTTTCTTTGGCTTTGCTTTTGATTTGACTTGTCCACTAAATGCATGAGTAATTATCTTTTTGTAAGGTTTTTTCTTTGCTTCTGAGATATCTTAGGACAATGTGGGTGTGAGGTGGTGTATTCTGAAAGTGTCCACTAAATGACTCATGAAAAGCCTAAAATTACTGTCACTGTGCTTCATTATAACTATAAAATATATAAATTAATGTTGTCCTGCGTCTTTAAAATGGGTTATATTTTGCATCTCTTGTGAATGCTGCTCTCTTGGCTGCTTTCAGCCCCTGTGTCTTTCCAAATCTCAGCCACTTTGATCTGAAAGCAAAATGCAAGACACCCATTGACACACAGACTAATCACACTAGTATGCCTGATCGTTAGCCATACCCTCTCAAGTCAGCTGCACTAATAAACATGTCCTAATTAGCTCTAATTGAGGATGGTTAATTTGAATGGCCTTAGTCCCTGTCTTAAAGCGACTTATAAGACTTCTTGCTAAAAAGCGGGTCTAATATGGCTTCATCAAAGCCAGACTTTGGGACCATGGGGGCTGGTGAGGGTTTCTGAGTGTGTGTGAGCACAGATTGTTGACTCCTTCTTCCCTGCTTAGTTCTTACCATTCTGCTTTACTGACATCAATATGCCTAATGGACCCCCACCCCCAAACACAAATGGTATTTTAGTGACACCAGCCATTTTTAAAGAAACAACTTCAAAGTGTGATTAAAACCAAGCAGGGAAACTTTGATCAAAGGTTAAACTATGCACAGCACGACTCTCTTCACACTGCAAAGTAAGATTTCTCTATTTGAAGTGAGAAGGGGGGAAATCAAGATTTCCGAGCTCCCTGTAACTGTTGAGGTATGCAGACGGCTTGTTATTTTGCTGTGCATCGTAGGAAATGTGATGGATACTTCTGTAGCTGCAGAGGAAGGTCCCCTGAGGAATCATCTTTAGAGTGCTGCACATTTTATTTATACTAGGAAAGGATGTTGTACATTTCCTCTTAATTTGATAAGTGACACTTTATTTCCCTCTTCTCTATACTTTTATTTATCTTTCCTATATTAGGGGAATATACAAGAAATTATTTCCCAAAGAGAAAGAGCTCACACAGGCACAGGCAGGTTTATTGCATTGGCTGTGGGCCATCTCATTTCTGCTCAAAAAGTAATGAAATCTCTCAAATGACCCAAGCAATTCAAATTTGTTCAACGATTTCATATGCCAGAGGAAGTACTATTTTGTTTTATGAGAGGTATTGTATGTTAGGATGTAGGTATTCAAGTTTCAGGCCATGTAGAAGAACAATTAAACAAACCTTTTTCACTTGTTATCCTTAACCAAAAGGTTAATTATGGTGTTATGAATGTAGCTTGTTTTATTTGCCCTGATGTAATGCCTTCTCCTCTCTCTTTTTACACTTGATTTCAGGCCTGCGGACTCGAAGTTGCACACAAACACCAAGAAGTGAGAACATGACTCACTGGCCTTTGTCAGAGACTGGCATGGGCGTTCTGTGCCAGCCTTGGCCCTGCCTGCTGCTCTAGAAGCTATCTTGGAACACCATGAAGGAGAGGCATTGAATCTAGCTCCCTGACGATCATCTCTGTACTCCTTCTCGTCCTCCTCCTTGACCTTGCCTCACCCCCATCATGCTGCGCTTCCTGCCTCTCAAACTTGGCCGGCTGTACCGTTGTCTGAAGATCCTGTTGGTAGTGGGATTGTTTGTCATCTTGTTGATGAACACCCACAACCTGTTTGCTTCCTTTCAGAAGAATGAGCTCACTGACAGACGCTTCATCAACCTCAACAAGTGCCCCGCCTGTTTTGGCACCAGCTGGTGCCGCAAGTTTATGAATGGCCAGGTTTCCTTTGAAACCTGGGGTCGCCTGAGGTTTCTAGATGTTTTCAATGTCAAGAATGTTTACTTTGCTCAATATGGCGAGCCCAGGGAGGGCACTCGTCGAGTGGTGCTGAAACGGCTTGGCTCTAACCAGGAGTTGGCTGAGATAGACCAGAAAATCTGCAAGAGGGCCACAGGCAGGCCACGCTGTGACCTTGTCCAGGCAATGTACAAGACTGAATTTGCCCGAATCAACGGCGATGTCCGTCTGCTCACTCCAGAGGTGGTGGAGGGTTGGTCAGACCTGGTGCACTGCCCCTCTCAGAGGCTGCTAGACCGTGTGGTCCGCAGATATGCTGAGACCAAAGACTCAGGCAGTTTCCTACTCAAAAACCTCAAGGACACAGAGAGAATGCAGCTGCTTATGACCTTAGCGTTTAACCCAGAACCACTTGTACTACAGGTACAGTGTCTCTTTAAACTTTTTTTTAATGTTGTGTGTTTAAAGAAATGTTTATGTGATGCCATCTGAGGCGTCCGAGGTTATTATTGTTATTTGTTACATTATATTTGACTGTTACAGTCTCTGATGAAAATACTCCATGTTGATAGAGGTTTCTTTGAGCTGATCTGTAGCACCAGGTGTTTTCAGAGTAGTTGATAAGGCATTGTTCCTGGATTACCTTTGCTGCACAGAGGATAAGAGCATCGGTACAAAGCAAGCCAGGGTGTTGGCCCACAAAGCCCCCACTAAATTACAAGGTGGGAATCCTCATTTTGTTTCCTCTTCTATACGTAGATATGAGACATGTCATTACCCCTACCCTCATCTCTAGGCTACATAGAGACTACACGCCTTCCAGACTACAGGCATCTTGATAAAGAGGTGTCTGTCAACTGAATAGAGAAGAGTTTAAGAGCTGTGGCTTCCCAAAAGATGAGATGGCTGCCAGCAATACTGAATATTTAACACTATAAGTAGTGTGGTTTTGAATTATTCACAGATGCATCTGTAAACCGTCCAAGTTGTTTCTGATTTTAATAGAGGTGTATGTCCACTGGATTCCTTTAATTTGTGGGAGACATCATGTAGAGGGGAGGGATCTCTACCTGTCTGTGGTATCTGCAAAAACATTCTTGATCCTTCACTAATCTTCCAAAATAAAACCCTTTTAAAGTTTTTGGCCTATATTACCAGGCTATCTGTATTTCAGCACTGCAATACAAAAAGTTGGAATTTATGACTTGAAGAAAAAAAAATTGAGATCAGGTCAAAAACTATTGCTGTTTTGAGGCTTTTAGTTTAGCGTTTTGATGAGATTGAACTCCTTACTTGTGATATGGTTAGACTAATAATATTATTGTGCTGCAACAGCAGCAATATCTAATTTGACATGACCTAAATTAACAAATAGAGCATTCCATCAAAAGGGTGCCTGTTAAACCTGACTGCCAGCTTTATCACCAGGTTAGGTGTAAACCCTGCCACAAAGCAGCCACACTGTGTATCATATAAGCACTATCCATTTCCTTTTTTCCCCTCACTGATTTATAAGCAGCCAATCAATTTCAATTTCAGTCTGGCATTGACTGTCTCATGAGGGGACAAAACAACAATGGCCATAGCCCATGTAGACACTCAATAACATATGCTGACCTTCAGCTGCCCCCTGTGATCATAGGGGGCGAACACCTCCAGGCATTTAGGAGGACAAAAGCAAGATCAGCCTTTTAGTCTGGTCAATCTATAAAATCTGATGAGCCTTCTGTGGCCATGTGCGGCCATGTGCTCTCCCCATTCCTTCCTTTTTTCTATTTTCTGTCTTATTATCTGTTCTCTCTGTGTCTTCCTTTTTTTTTTCTGTCGCGCTTATGTACGGTCTCCAAAGTCTGGATGGATAATTCCATCAGTGTTTTTGATGCAATTATGCTCCAGTTCAGAAGCTCAGTGAATCCCCCCCCGATCCAACCCCCCCATCCTTACCTTGCATACATCACACATGAACACATCATGCACACACATGCATTGTTCACAGCTCTCTTTATTCCCTGCTCAGCGTGGCCTGTTAATGTTTACAGGGACTCATGAATTGTTAATCTCATCCTGAACTAGTGTCCTCTGAGCATAAGAAAGGACTGTAGATCCGTGTATTCATCAGGGCAGGGGTAACAAATGGGGGGTCACGTAATGTGTAAATAAATGTGCGAGTCATCTCTGAGAATCACAGTACCTTGAGAGTTCAGCAGCATCGCTCAAGTCAAAAGATGAGAAAATTTGCTGGGAGACTGAGAAGCCCTATACACAAGGTTGGGCGGCAGTAGATCATAAAGAATTAATGACATCTATAGAGACCAAACAGGAGATGTGATGTACTACAACACCTTGGTCTCCGTTTTCACCAGAGGTTAGAGCTATTGTGCAGGGACTAGTTTTAACAAAAGAGAGGAATGTGGGATGTTTTATGACCAGTTATTAAATGAAACCTGACCATTTCAGCTATTTATCACTATCAGCCTTCTTGTCAGGCTTAGAGAAACACTTCACTTTGCTTTGCTGTAGTTAAAGAACTCTTCACTTAGGACAGTATCACTGCCTTGTATTTAAGTTTGCTATTTTTAGTGTAAACGATTTCTGACTGTCATCAGTTGCTGGCGTGGTTTTGCGGCTTGTTTTCTGTCTCTCTGACTTTACACAGTTGAATAATGTGAATAACATTTCTGTTGTGTGCTCTCTCTCAGAATGGCTTCTGTTTCCAGTCTTTTGAAGCCACAGGCAGTAAATCGGCCCTGTTTCTCTATGAGAAACCAGACCTTCTTTGTCAGTGGAAAACAATCTGCTGTGTTGCTCCGAGTCTGGCCAACAATGCGTTTTCTGTGTGCTCTGCAGTATACAAGCATACACGGATACACACACACACGTACCACCCCCACCCCTCAGTCACGTGGAAGACAATTTGGCTTTGGGGAATAAATATTTTTGGAAGGCAAAATGATGACAGCAAACAAGAAAATCCTTATCCACTGAGAGGCACATTATGCAACCTCATCTTTTCCTCTCATTTTCTCTTTACTAGTGCTGGTTTTCTTGGCCTGAAAAGAATTCTCTGTTACTGTGATATCTGGTTCAGGGGATTGTCTCTTTGCCAGGTGGAGAAATAGCATGATGCTGTTTAATTTTACCTGTCATTTGACAGTAGCTCGGTTTATGTGTAAAGTGAGTCATTTATTCTTCTCATTTCCCCATCCAGAATCTTGTTTGCCAACCCTGGGTTTACCTCCAGCTAGATGACTCAATGAATCATCAGGTGATGGCTGTGTTTGATGGAGTGCATTTGGTATAACCTTAAATTAGTTTGGTTTAGTCTTGTCCTCCCTTCCAAATCATTAAGCTTGGTGTGTTAGCCAGGAGCATGTGACTGTGCTCGCACCCCTTTTTGGTCCTCAGTGCTGTCTTGCTCAGTGAAGCCGAGAATAGGATGTGACAGGCCTGTGGGGTTAACTCAGTCAGTGGTACTCTCAACTCCTCCAGACTCAGTTTTGTGCTCTACCAGACACTCCTCTCCCCACCTTCTGCAGTTCCATCTATTCATTTAGCACCCCACCCTCACCTGACAAAGACCTGCTCCTCAGACGGCAGGAGCCTCTCACGCAACACTGTCTGTTTTTCCAGAACACAGATGCTGACACTTGATACCAAATCATAAGAGAGAGGAGAGAGATAGAAGTACGACTTTATCTTCTATTCCTCCTATTTCCTTTTTGTCCACAGCATTTTAACACGTTAGAGAACCTTCACAAACATTTGAGCAAACACTGTTAGAATTTTTGAAACAAATGGCATCAAATTGCTTGTCATTTATTATGAAGTTTTGTAAACATCAGCAGTTTAGAATCTTATTAAATAAAATTTTAAATAAAACAAAAAACACATACAAATAGAACAAAAAAAAATAGAATAGCCTATTGTTACTACTAAGAAAGTCACTTTCAGCTTTTCCCGTTTTAGGAGTCGCCACAGCGCCTTAACCATTGCAAACTACTACTAGTAAGTGCTTTAATAACCAGGGAAAGGCTGTTTAAATGATGAAGGAAGCAGCATTTGTACTGTGCTCATTTTCCTGTGCAGCAGCGATATTCATGTTAGCGTGTTGCCAAAAACATACCCAATTATCACTGAACAGACATATTAAGCAGCAGACCGGAGTGCAATAAACAAATAAGATGTTTTACCCACTTGTCTTTGAACGTTGTATTTCACCAGGAAGCCAATGTGTTCCCTAACAGGAGAGGGAGGGTTGTCCAGCTCTGGCTTCTTGTTTGTATTGACCATGACCTTTTAAACCAGGGGTTTTCAACTGATTGTGATCCAGGGATTAAGAGGTGACTGATTTGTGATTGTGATCAGTTTGAGGACATTAGTGGGGTGACTAGACCCGAATGAGTACAATTTTAATCCTGAAAATCACCTTTGCTTTTCTAATTGATATACTGTATGTGTGTGTGTGTGTGTGTGTGTGGGTGTTTGTGTGTATATATAGTGATCACATACTAGAAAACCCAAGATGGTAATGATACTTTTAGAAGATGGGTGGCAAATATAGATGGAGAGATTACAAAATGTTTAGATATTGGCCACATGGTTGTGTTCTTGCAAAAGATGCACAAAATATGTGGTCTTATGTGTGTACATAGGACAGCTCTTCAATTGTATGGTGTGGCTTTCTGGGTCAGGCCTTTACAAAGATGATCAGTGTCTGTTTTATTTATTTCTTGTCATTTAATAATAGATACTACGTCTTATCCCGGCTTAAGTGACAGCCTTCTGCCTCTAAGGCCGGTTCAGCGGCAGAAGTCCACTGGTAATTAGTATTTAGATTGCTAGTCCTGTGATTAGTACCTTTGTGTTCGGGTCTGGGGGATTGTGACGCTCTTAGCACTTAAGAAAGGAGGTTGTATACGCCGCTTCACCCTGCTTCAGATGCTCCGAAAGTCCCTTTCATTATTTTTATAGGCCTTTGTATACAGACTGTATCCTGTTAGGATAAGACAGGGAGTTATCTGGGCCCGACTCCTCTCTTTTGGCTGCACTCACTGTGGAGGCCCTGGTGGAAAGGCGAGAAGAAGAAGAAGAGGAGGAGGAGGAGGAGGAGAGGAGTGGAGGGTTTGTGTGTTTGTTGTACAAGCCAGAGCCTTGTGGTGTTTTCCCTCATTTGAATGTGCCAGATTTCTTGTGGTACCATAATCCTCTCTCTTGCTCCCTCTCTCCAAACACACACATAAGCTCATACATACATAAACATATACAAACAGAAATACACACATACATATAGTACATATATGCGCACACACACGCACATGACAGCTGTGTTTGGTTAGGTATAAATGCCTGTGGCAGACCCCCCCCCCAATCCCTCATCCCACCCCCCAGCTCCTTTTTTAGATTTCTCCCCCCACCCCCAGTTTCCTACTGTTACTGCCTGCACCCCAGCCTACCTTGAAGATGCAGTTCTGCAACACAAGAGAGTCTAACCCCAGCATTCACAACTCTCTGTGGACCCCTTAAGCTGCCCAATAAGGATCTGTAGCTGTGCTGCATCTCCTTGAGAGCCTAGGACCTAGTGTCAGAGCAAGAATATGCTTTTTAGCACATCAGCTTTTCCACAGTAATAACATTGGCCACTGCATTAATGCATCAAGCACCCAGTTCGTGCCAAAGACAGTTTTGTAAGTCAGGGATAAACTGTAGCATCTTCTAGTTTTTGTCATATGCACCCCTTAAAAAGAGCAAAACATTATTTAATCAAACTCCTACCTGTTACTGCACATCTTAAGAGAAGTGTTCATAGGCTGACACCTCATATTCTATTTGAAGTCTTTTCATGGCATGTGGGGGTCAGTGAAAGCAGTGTGTCTATGTCACCTGGCTGCCCCCGAGATAATTGGTGCCAGCTTTGAAATACAGAGCCCTTGATGTAGGCCTCAAACCCACTGGCTTTATGTCTCAGGCCAAGTTTTACTTGGGTTCCTCCCCAGCTGTGTTGGCAGTAGTGCCACCTAGAATGAGTCACCACTGCCTATGACTTAATACATTTCTCATCTTCCAGCAGAGGGCTTCTATGAGGTTGCGGGTTCAGGTCAGCAAAGGGTTTCAGCTATCAGTTAGCAGTAGAGTGTATACTAGCAACCTTGAGCTGTACTGTCCTGTGCTTTCAATTCTCATTCTCTCTCTCCAGAGCAGAGGCTTGCAGAACTCAAATACCCAGCTAACCTATTTCTATCACTACTTGGCAGAGTTCGCTGAATCATGCACACGTTTTTTCCCCTCTGTGCTGCACACACTCTACCCTGACCCCTTGGATTTGATTTCTCATTTGAGCTCTTACTTTCTTTTTTTGGCTCTGATTCTGAACAGACACGCACGCAGTGTTTTCATTCCTTGTGGAGACTTTACAGTGACTTAGATTAATTTCCTGGAAACTTACCCTACTCTTAATCATAACCATGACTTCTCTGACCCTAACCCACCACCCCAACCCTAACCATTAACCCTAGCTTTAAACTAGGTTGTCACGGTACAGTTCAGCAGCTGGTCCTGACAAGGAAGGCTGAGTCCCCACAGTGTGTGTGTGTGTGTGTGAACAGGTTTTGATCACCACAGTGTAATGCCAAGCACACACACACACACACACACACACACACACACATACATGCACAGGTAGTATTTCAGGTGTCTCCTTTGTATGATTTTTTTCCCCTTTCCCAAGACTGCTGCCACCTCTACGCGCTGTGACTTTTCAGTCACTGAATCACATGTCTGGTAAAGACGACAGGCCTATTCTAAATTCAGATACATTTGTTTTAAAGTCTGTCTCCTCATTCTTTTTTACAACCACACACATTCCCTCCTTAGCTTGGTGTTCTGACTAGGCATTTAATGGCTTCCATGTCTGGAAGACACAGCATCACTGCCCTGTATTGCAGATTTTGGAGGGTGGAACAAAGAGAACGGGGGGGGAAGCAGGGTTAGGAGAAGAAGCAGCAGCAGCTGGAGATGAGAGAAAAAGAGAAGAAAGAGGTAGCGCCATGTGTGCCAGGATGAGGAGTTAGCACTGGCTTCCCAGTGGGTGCGTGAGCTCTTGCTGCGGCCTAACCGAGTGGATTTTAAACTTAAATTGCTAGCAAAATGCCAGATGGGGCTCGCCACAGATCCAGAGACTCACAAGGTCAACAGGAGAGCTGCAGAGAAAAGCGACTTATTTTTTCAAGTCCAGCTTTGTAGACCCAGCCCTGCAGAGCAGATGTGCCTCCTTATTAACACTGAGCCTGTTTGATAAACAAGAGTGAATAATGTTAATTTTGAAACATCAGAAATGAAAGGGTTTTTTTTTTTTTTTTTTTTTTTTTTGCTGTTGTTTTGTGTCTGACTAAACACGCCTGTCCGCCATGCTTGCTCAGCTTTGGCATTTGATCCCCAGGCTCTTGGTGTGTCCTGTTCTAACATGTTTGCTATGAAGCGAATGGGTTTTGCTGCACACATAAAAAACGTATGTGGAAAACTACTAATTTCATTTTTTTGCTGCAAGTACCTGTAGACATAGTAGGAAGGCAGCTGGTTTCTTTTAAATCCTGAATTTATAAAACAATTTGGTGTCCATGTAGTTGTATATCTGTGGATGTATACGCGTGTTTGATGGACCAGCTTGCTTTACAAGCCAGCCAAGGCAATATCTTGGGAGCTGCTCATGTTTACTTGCCCCTTGAATAGAGGTTGTTATCAGCCCTGGTCACGTTGCATGTTCTCATTCACATGCACTGGGATACAGTTTCACATAGACCTACACACCCACACAAAGACCCTCTTTCGCCAACGTGCACACACACACACACACACACACACACACACACACACACACACACACACACACACACATGCCCTCCCTGGAGTAGCCCAGTAGAAGGACGTGCCTTTGTCAGCAGATGTCAGGACGCAGGTGTGTGTTCCTGTGCCTCTCGCACCATTCGTTTCATCCTCTTCTCCAGGGGCTGTTCATTTGTCTGTGGCCCTGTTTCATTTCAGCCTATCCAATCTCCCCCCAAGAGGATGCCAGTGTGAGTCTGTTGTATTGCAGGGAGGGGAGTGGAAAGCATAAACACCCCCCAGTCAATACTTCTGTAGTGCATCAATACAACCTTCAAGATTATTCTTGTCAGACTTTGGCCTAGATGTCACCGTGAAACTATCTTTAATGAGACAAATCTGTTTTGGTCAGTTTTCCATCCTCACTTTCATTGCCAGTGCAACACACGCTCATTATCACTATGACACAATTATAAAAAAAAAATTAGAAATTTGTATGGAAAATAAGAAGATTGGTTGACACCAAGTTTTATAACTTAAAAGTTTTGCTAAGCAGGAGATAAAAGGTTTTTACCCAACAATAGGAACAAGTGATGGTTAGACCTTTAAAGCAGTAAAAGTCGCTGGAATGTGTCATTGGCACTTTCGCACCCTCAGCATTTTACACTGGGAGATGACTGATAAAATTCATTACCTGTGCAATCACCGCACATACAGTACCGTCCAAGTCCACTCTGAGATAATGCAGTGGATGTAATATTAGGCTGGACTTTCCTGTCCCCCTCCCCACTTAATGCTTCATCGCAGACGTTAATGACTTCTGCAGAGTAACCGTTTAAAGAGCGCTGAGGGAGGATGATTGGTGGGACATGTGGAGTATTTATCAACTTCTGCAATAGGTAGATTTAAATCTAAACCTCACATGTCCACTTAAGTGTGCCTCCCTGCCTACTCTTGTTCAGTAGTTCTCACCTTTAGACATATTGCACATAAAATCCAAATATAGAAAGTTCATAAAAATTCTACCAAAGTATTAATTGTCAAGATGAAGCGCAATGAGCCTGCCGGTTCTCTGAATAAGGAACATCTACAGTATGTTAAGAACTGAGGACAAGGGCCAGACAGACATAAAGGCATTCTCATAACAGCCATTGATGGTGTGTGAAAGTAGCCGTAGGGCATTCATCCTTCTCCTTCCCATCAGCCATCCCCCCACCTGCTGCCGCTCTACTTTAGCTCCCATTCAGGCTGCAACCTGACAACAAAGAGAGAGATGTGTTTAGCAGGCAGGTCTTTGCTGGTTTATTCCTCCTGCCCACTGGAGCGGAGACGTGAAAGACACTGTGTTTGTCTCTTCTGTTTGCCGTCTTCATCGTATCCTCTCTCTTCTCTACCCCTTTACTGTGCCTATCCATTCACCCTGCGGGGGGTTGAGAGAGGGCGGATGGTGTTTTACAAAGCAGATTTAGCCGTAACACTGGACCGGCTCAGTTTTGTCAACAAGAACCAGAGCTGCTTAGATTTGCAACAACATAAAGTGATCTGAGGTTTGAATCTGGGTCAACGGGAAGCAAGCCTAATAGGAGTGTACTGCCAACAAATCCGGCTCCAGCACAGTATTTCTATACCAACTTCAGAAATTTGAAAGCCAGTTTAGATATTTAGCCTTTTAAATCTCTAATGCTAAAATTTTTTATGTAGGAGTGCACGTTGGCTCTCAGTAGTCTAGGATTGTCTTTTTTCCAAGCAGTATCTGGGAGTGCAGCGAGCCCACCATTTGCCTTTGTTTCCTAGTGTCTATCATCATTTTTCACGTTTTGAGACTTATCTTCTTCTACTGTCAAGTTTGTGATATCAGGAAATCTAGACGAAGCCTATTAAGTAAGCCAAGAGTTTCTGGGGGAGGTTGCTATGAGTTATTTCCAAATCTAAGCATGACAGACGCAAACAGACCAGTTGCTAAAAACCAAAAGCGCTTCCAGGACCGGCTGTTTTCGTCTGGCTCACAATTGATTGGGTCCCCTCAGGACAAATAGGCTTGAGTAAGACTGTGTTGCATGTAGCTCTTTGTCACCCTCTCTTGGTGGTGAATCTTACAATTGTTGGATCCAGTAGATAAGGTATAGATCTGGACCAGTAAAACAATCTGTGATGGACTGTGAAAGTCGGCCTCTCTGTTTCTGTGTAGATTGTAAAAAAAAAAAAAAAAAAAAAAAAAAGTTACAATTGTTTCAGCGAGGTCTTGATTTTTGCAGGGTTGTTTGTCCGGTCAAGCACCCCGTACAAGGCATCTCCAGCATTAGATTTACATTCAGCTCATTGCATCACATACTCTACCACAGGTGGGATTCATATGCTTTGACCTTTAATATGCTTAGTGAATTATAGCCTAGTGAATGGATGTATTTAAGCAGTAGTTTGAGGAGTGTCTGAGATAAAATGTCTCAACACTAGTCAATGGTGCACTAATTGCTGCATAGTCATCCACTTACCTAATCATGGCTTTATTTATTTATTTTTTTGCCCTCAGTGCCACAGTGACCGGGGTCCACCTGTTTGGGATACAGCAGACACACGGTCGCTGGAGGATGGGGGTTTAAACGTGTTTTTAAATAATTTGTATTTGATTAAAATTTAAAGGGTGTTAGGGCAGCCATGTATTTTTAACCCCCACCCTAAACATAAATCGAAAGTATCACTTTGAATGTAAAGTGAGATGCTATATTCATAGCAGTTCACACCTTACAGTACCTGCAGTGACATGCTGTGTTTCCTACCATGTCGCTGATGCGATGGGTTTCAGAAAGGCAGGACTACTGAGGCTGCTGTGAAACATGAGCGCTCCTGATTCTCTGTCGGTGTCTGCACAGCAGCTGCCTGCCAGAACCAGAAGCCTAAGAGAGATTTGTTACATAGGCTATCATTAAGCTAGCATACGGCCAGGTGTTTATTATAAAAGATAGAGGCCTATGGCGGGGGGGTTATTGTAAAAGAGGAACGCTTATCAATTGTAGCAAAGCTTGTAAACTGCAACAAAACAGTCCTCTCATGGTGATAGCCTTTGGCAATGTAATCGACCAGGAGAAAAGAATGCAATGTAGAGAAAGTGTGACCTAAGAGCTCATGAAGAGTGATGAAAGCACTAATAGTATTAGACATATAGTGTATACAGAATTCGCAGAGTCCAGTCCCTTAGCAGCTTGGCACATTTTGCCAAATGTGGCAGATTCAAACTAAGTTGCCTGTGTTCAGTGAGTGCTTTTGTGTTTGCCATGTGCAGATGTTACCAATTGACTTTGAGTGATTGCAGATGATGGTGCATGTGTGCCTGTGTTGTTTGACCTTGATAAGGTGGGGCAGATCTGGGAGATATTAGGGTATTGTGCATTTAAGCAGCGATACCTCTTCCTGCTAGTGTTATTGCCCTGCTATTATAAATTGGTTGTAACCAGTGATACACAAAAATTTCTTGTCAGTTTGCCCAAAGTGCATCAACCTGGTTATCCAACATCGTGCAGCAGTTTAAATCGCCCAGCTGCTACATCACAGCACATAAGGCTTTCCTGCTAACTGCTGCAACCACAAATCACCTCCCATCAATTCACTGGAAGCACTGAGTATAGCGTTGTACATCAGCTCATTGCTGCAGGGTTTTAGCACAGACTGGCTCTCTTCTTTTTATTAAATTTAATCCCTTATACACATGGCTGGCTCTGTTTCATGTGATCCTATGGCAGATTGTCAACTATTGTTCTTAAACTTGTGTATCAAAATTACCTAGGGCTGACCACAGCAACTCTGTTTGATCTGTGGAGTTTATTTTTATTTTTTTTTTACGATTTGTATTGAGAAAGTGATTTCTGGGCAAGTTAAATATTTGAAGGTTCTCTGTATGTTAGCCTTTACTTTTCAAAGCCAGCAGGCATTTCTGTTTTTCTCTGCATTACACAGCTTGACTTCTTTTATCTGTTTTTTTTTTTAAATCAACATGCTCTGTTCTCATCTGTTTCTGCTTCCCAGAGCTTTCCGTCAGATGAAGGGTGGCCATTTGCCAAGTACCTGGGAGCATGTGGGCGCGTGGTAGCTGTCAACTATGTGGGCGAGGAGCTATGGAGCTTCTACAATGCGCCCTGGGAGAAGAGAGTCGACTTGGCACGCCAGCTGATGGACATCGCCGAGCAGCTCACTAACAACGACTTTGAGTTTGCCCTCTACCTGCTCGACGTCAGCTTCGATAACTTTGCAGTTGGCCCACGCGACGGAAAAGTCATTGTTGTTGATGCTGAGAATGTTCTCGTGGCAGACAAAAGGCTGATCAAGCAGAGTGAGTTGGGGTGTTATTACCTGAACATATGTGTTCTGTGTCTGTGAGTAATGCAAAATACACCTTTATGTTTGTTTGTCAACATGTGTGTGTATCAAAGTTTTAAATATTACCACTCCTGGAGGTACAGTATGTAAGCTGATGCTCGGCCATCGGCCGCCGTTGATCCATCAGTGTTTGAGTGATTGTCTGTTGCCCTCGTCTTTGTGATGTGTCTCACACTGTTGGCACTAGTTGGACCCCGTCAGGGGTTTTTCCCCGATTCGACATGTAGAATCAGGGATGGACCTTGTCGGCCAGAGAGAGACCGCTCTGATCAGCTGTTCAGCTTAGCAAATCAGTGCTAGTCGTTATCTCTCCCATTTAGTGTGGTTTCTCCTTGTTTTTTGTCTCTACGACTTTGTTTCTTCTTCCACAACCAAGAAATGACAGTGCTATTTGCAACTTCTTATCAGACATATTCTCGGTTAGAAGCAGCTATAAACAGCAGCTGTGCTGAACGACAGCTGCTTTGTTTACAGCTGGTATATTCAGTCTAGCTCTTCTTCTTTCCCTTTCTGAATGGCAGATACAGATACGACCGCCTGCCGGTAGGGGAGTTATTTTTCTCACACAGGCACAGAACGTACGTGCAGTCTTTGCGGTGTGTTCAAGTGGCACTTTTTCAACCCAACTGACCCAATCAAAGGCAACTTGAGGCCTACATCACTGGCGCGTCTCTGCCCTAAGAAGAGAAGTGCTGGTCATTTTTACAGGACAGTATTTACATTAACACTCAAATTACAAAGCTGTTATTGGTGGTTTTATACTTCTGTGAGATTGATGAATATTTAAATGGTTAAAGTGATAATCATTAACATGACTTCTCATGCAGTAGTTCTTCTTCCTTACTATCCTTTACTGTAGTTGTTTGTCACACACTTTCTCAAAAGCCAGTGTGATTCAAACAGTGACCCCAGACTGAATTCTGTAGAACTGTAGCTGCTAACTGTGGCTTATGAGGCAGTGACGAGGGAAGACCTCAAGGGACAGACAAGTGTGGGCAAATCTTCAAATGCTCAAAGCCTCCTCTCTTCTAAGAATACACCCCTCCGGCACCCCTCCAACATGATCGTCCCCCTCAAAGCAAAGATCGTTTGGATAACGAGCCATCTCCACTGCCCTAGTTTTTTGAGTCTTATAACAAGGACGGAGTGAGCTATAGATCACACACTCAGTGTTTCCTAGCCCTCAGTCCTCCCTCCCCCTCCCTGCAGCTACTTCACAGAGAGAGACGGCCGCCCAGTCACACTCTTAGATTTGTCCCTTTCTGCAGAAATTCTAATAAAATGATAAACTTTTCTGTTGCTAGGTGTTGAAGTTCCAGCATTGTGACAGGTATATGGTTATGAACTCACTATGTGAATGGGATTTTGTGTATTTACTGTTTTTTTTTTTGGAGGGGAGGGAAGTATTGTGATCAGTTTATCCTGAGATTAATGTGTCATGTTATCAAATTACAAGATCTGAACCTGCTTATCCTGGCCATTCAGAGCCTCAAGAATGGTTACGTGCTTATTGTGTGTTTGGATCTGTTTGTGTGCGTGTTAAGTGCCAGGGCGCAGCAGGAACAAGAAGGATTATGGCGGTAATGAGTATTAGGAGGTCACAGCCGTGTGTTGGACGGCAGTAGGAAGTAGGTGCGGTAACCTCCCAAGGCTCCACAAACAGAATCCAATCCCTACAATTAGAACCTGAGATTGAAAGTGAGTTAAAGTGTGTGGTGTGAATCTCATCAGTGTAAACTGAGCCCAATTGATTTGCAAATCAAACACGCAGAAACCTGCGCACCGTTCCACCCTTTCGTCAGGGGCGCTCGTATCGATGTGGTGGGTCGGTGAGATACATGCCTGCCATGTTCAAGTTGGACTGTGTGCTTTGTATTTGCACAGTCCGGTGGCGTCATCATTGAGTTTATAGCATTTGAGGATGGTTTCACCCCCGGTGGTTTTTGGAAATGTGTTGTATAATGTACCACCCTCTTCACTCACTCTCATTCTCTGCTTGACACAGTCACTCACTGGCTTACACAAACACACAGACACACAACAGCACTTGAAACACTTGTGCACATGCGGTGTTTCTCTGTCTCTCACATTCAATAATGCACTGTAACATAGGCATGCATTGTTAAAACTGGCTCTTACTCTTGAATGGCACTAGTAAAGCCATGCTAACAAGCATTTCAAGCCCACTGTCCCTTCTTAGTGTAGCCATGCATGGGCTGAGGTGACTATGTACAGGTCTGACGTGAGCTCTTTCAACATGGAAAGCACTGGGTTTGCAGGAGACGAGAGGCTAGGCCGCCTTCCTCATCCGCTGCTCTCCTACTCATTTGAATTGGAAATGATTTTGTTTTAGAAATGTTCTCACTTTATTACACTGAGGTCTGTGGGAAGAGTGGAAAGGGGACTGAGCTCCAAGTCAACAGACATCTGATATCTTTTAGCTTTTATTTTAGAGTCTGAGTATTTTTTGTTTGATTTCTTTCTCATTTGCTCATCTTCAACCTTGAGTATGAACTTTCTCCCCTGTTTGTTCTAGAAAGGGCTGTTGTAAGTGTGTGTGTGTGTGTGTGTGTGTGTGTGTGTGCGCATGAGTTAACAAGAATGGGACACACTTCTGATGCCATCTGTCAGTCAGTGCTGAGGTGTGACACATGCCAGCTCTGAAATATGAATTGCTTTCACCTCCCCTTGCTGCTTATTCACATACATCTTTATATATATGTGTGTGTGTGTGTGTGTGTGTGTGTGTGTGTGTGTGTGTGTGCAAGCTTGTGGAATGCATACAGGGACAGATCAATCTTCATCACCTGCACTGATTGAGGTTGATGTGCCCCTCCTCTTCGGAGGTCCACCGGGGCCCCCTTGCTAACAGGGCAGCACTGGGTGTTTGATTGAGTTGTTCTGATGAACCAGAGGAGAGGTGCCTTACAACACTGATGCACTGATTATGTGTTTGCATCTTCTGGGTCCCCCCCTTCCCCCATTGTTATTGATCTGCTTTTTAATGCAGAAACCAATAGCTCTCTCCTCATTCCAGGTTATTTTCTTTCCCTGCACAATGCTCCAAAGAGAAAAAAGCAATGCGAAATGAGCTGAAGAATTTCATTTGCTCAGTAAATCTGGAAATTGGTTTATTTCTGTCAAATGAAACAGTAGATGTGTTATTTGGCTGTGAGCTTTGAAAAAGAATTTTTCTTTAAGTGCCTGTGGCACCTTGGTCCTGTGAGCTTCAGTTGGAGTTGATTTCTTGGGTAATAATTTGTAAAAAACCATTGAAAATGGTTCTTCTTCTGGGTAGATGGAGTCTAACAACTGGCTGTAATCACAATGAGTTATGCTTTAAATTTCCCATGTACATCTTTCAGCATTTTACTATCTATCTTAATCGAAACAACAAAATACATAAATGCTTGTTGCTCTGTAATAAATTTAAGACCTTTTGGCTGTATGATTTTCATCAGACAACATTTTCCATCGCTACATATCCTGTTCTTCATTACATATAGGAAACAAGCTAATGACTCAGCATATACATTTGAAATAAATGTTATACATCTATGACTCAATATTATTGACTTTTCTTGTGATCAGTATGTTTTTACAGCAGCGTGTTCATTTAACTGTCTCTTTGTCTCTCTGCAGACAAGCCAGAAAAGTATGACGTGTGGTATGAGAGCCGTTTTGAGGAGTGCGACAGGGAAGCCTGTCTGTCCTTCTCCAAGGACTCCCTTTGCTCCAGGGTCACTGTGGACCACAACTACTATGCTGTGTGTCAGAACCTGCTGTCGAGGTATGCTACATGGCGGGGAACCACTGGAGGCCTCCTCCACGACCCCCCTGCCCACATAGCCAAAGATGGACAACTCGAGACCCTGTTGGACGAGTGTACCAAACCCAAAAAACAATACGGCCGCTTTCAGGCAGCCAAAGAACTGCGCGAATACCTCACACAGCTAGCTACCGCTTTGTCCTCTGCTACGGCCAGGTAATGAATGGAGTCTGCTTTATGCACTGAGAGACTGGATTGTGGACTCTTTATCTCTGGACTCCTGAGATCCTGGTTCATGTACATGATGTCATTTGCTCCTGTTTGTGCACTGGAGCAATAATGTGTAAGGGGCCTTACATCAGGAAGTGTAAGAATCAAACTTCAAAGCAGATTTGTTAAAGCTCTAGCTTTTACCTGACATTGCCCCTGTGTGAAAGAGGAGTGTGGCACTAAGAGATACTGGTTAGAACCAGGATTGAGAGGGGATAGAGGTAACTTCTCCTCTCCCAGGGTGGGCCTGCCAGGTGAGAAAGGGCTCTGGTAAATGCGTCTTTCACTGGATCCAGGCTAACAAAACCAAGCGCGGCTAAGCAACAGTGGCAGCAAAACAAAACAGTCCTGGTCACAGCCAGTTTTTTTTCTATTGTTTTTGTTTTTGTTTTTTTTATTAGAGCCGTTCATTTAGAAC
>NW_018127935.1:623119-631339 GCF_001952655.1 Monopterus albus
GAGAGCAAAACAAAACAGTCCTGGTCACAGCCAGTTTTTTTTTCTATTGTTTTTGTTTTTGTTTTTTTTATCAGAGCCGTTCATTTAGAACAGTGCATCTTAACATCCATTTCAGTTTTTTCCTAGGCCTGAAAATGTTGATTGGTACATTTACATTTTTGCTGTGTGATGGCTTTTTTTCTCTGTGTAGCATGGCTGCAAGGGAGGAAGTGTTAGCGTGATGTAGCAGGGAAGGCCAGGCTACATCAGAGAGGAGAGAGGTGGAGTTAGGTGTTAGGTTTCATGCAGGTAAAAAAACCCTTAACAGCTATATTATTTCAATTTCCTGCTACTCCAGTCAACCACTCAATTTCCAGATTCCAGGGTTGTGGCAATCATCTTGGTTTTTTTGTTTGTTTTTTTTTGTTCCTGAATGTTTTTTCTTTTTAATAGGATGCAGAGAGAGTAAAAGAGAGAGAGGGTAATTAGACAGTGGTGGTCCCTGTATGCGGATGTGCCTGTACCAAAGAGGCTATATGTAAGTACCCCAAGCAGAACAAGTGACAGCTCCTTTTTGCGTCCAGTACTTCACCACAAGAACTGTCCAAAGGAACTCTAGTGTGCACACAATTTTCCATGAGGTGTCGGACATGTACACATTTTAACTTTAATAAAAACTAAATCAGGAGCATTGAAGACACCCACTAGCCATACTAACACGAACCCCTGTGCTTTGTGATCAGGGTCACAAAATCTTGACAAAAAGAAGGGCAGAAAAGAAGGGATTCCTAAGAGAACTAGAAAACACGATACATCTGCATAGCAGTGGCCTCCAGTGTCAGATTCTTTTTAATCTTCATCTGTAATTGATTAACGAATCCTATTGTCAAACGTCTCCTGTGGGTGTCGACTGCAGTAAGCTTTATCAAGTAAATGTTAAAAAAGGGAATGAAGATATCCTAAATTACTGTCGTGCTCAAGAACCGGCTTCTGACCTGCACTTTGAAATTTTGCAGGCCAGAATTTTTTTAATATTTAAACACTCTGCACCACTTAGAGGTTGGGTTGATTTTTACTCTCAGTGGACCGACAAATTGAAGCATAATCACAAATATACAGTAGGCTCATTTACTAATGGATCATGACAGATTATACTCAGATACCCTTAAAGAGAACTCCCCTCTTGAGCCTTGTATGTTTTGTACATCATATATCACCAGCTGCTAAATGCTCAGTGGAGTGTCGCGTAGCACAGCCAATAGACAAGCCAATAACCAAGTAAATATGAGCCACTCCATCTACTGGGAAACTAGAAAGAAGTTGCTTTTTTGGCTTCCTGTGAGACCAAGGGAGTTGATACAACCCTTGTCAGCTTGGAAAAGTAATAAAGAGAAGTATGGCTGATGGATTTCTGGTTTTGAAACCCGCTGCCTTTGTTGTGTCATATATGGTTTTGTTTCTGTCTGGAGGAACCTGGAGAGATTTGTGCGTTCGTAACTAACCATCCTCTTTTGTACTGTATTTTTTCTGTTGAGTATTATATCAGCATTGTCTGATTTTTCCTGTGCCTTTCATTCAAAAGTTGTATTTACAACTTTTAGTGGGTTTAAACATTAAAATATATGAAGATATATGTATATATATTAAAGTAGCTAGATATATACGTATATCTATCTATATATTTATATATACATATATAAATATATATCTATATACACTAACACTCTGTGTGGATTCTTCCTGATTCTGTCTCAGTTGTCTTTTCATGATTTCCTATGCAAGTTGCAGCTGATTCGGCTCTTTTTCCTATTGCCTTTAAAATGTGAATTATAGTGGCACAGCTGGATGTAAGTGTTTGCCAGTTCCTTTTCCTTTTTTGTCATTCCTCCTAGTTTTTGATCTTTCATATCTTTAATTTTCCTCTAATTTGGATGCTAGCCCAAGTTTGCTTTGTTGTGCTCACCACTCAAGAGAGTCCTTCTCTTTTATTCATATTTGGGGAGATAATTTTGTGAAACAGTTGACTGTAGCTGCATGGAATTTAGTTTGAACTTTTTTTTTTTTACAAGGGCAATTGATTAAATTTTAAAAGCCAAACATTCAGAGCAGCTTTAATTATAAAAACACCAGACAAGCAGTATAGTATGCTCACACTCAGGCAAAAAGTTCATCACCACTTGGATCTTAATTTTAACTAAACTTTTCCCTATTCATTATCTTTGTGTGTGTGTGTGTGTGTGTGTGTGGAGTGAGGTCTAATAATTCAGTAGCTCTTCTGTGTCTGTCTTGAGGCAGTTCATGGTCTTAGCATAAAATCTTGTGGTGGAACAAAGTAGTGCTTGAGCCACAAGTAAAATTAGAAGAGACATGGCCGAACCTATCTGCCACTTTTTTTTTCTTCATCAGTCTCCTTCATCATTTCTCCACTTCTTCCCTTCTCCTCTGTAATTGTTCTCCTCTTTGACACACCCGCTGCTTCGTGTGGAGAGCTGATGTCACACTCACTGTGGCGAAGTGCTATGCTGTAGCTACACTTAGCTCGGCTGATGAATGGCTCCGGGGTTGGGAAACACCACAGAAAATGAATGAGGGATCAGGTGCTTTACTGCCGCCTTCTACATTTAAATAAACAAAACATAAAGTCATTTCAAGGTGCTGCCATCAGAGACTTTACACATTGGACAGATACGGAGGAGGTGGGAATGTTAGGGAAAAACGTCAGTACAGTGGTGGAGGAAAAGTGTCTGGAAATGTGTAAACTCTACAGCAAAAAGAACTCCCAGAAATTTCCTCACAACGTTATCCAGTTTGCTGTGAGTTGGCCACAATGGGAAAGCAGTTTATTTGTGCACGTGTTTTGCAGCCACTACCCAAATGAAGAGTAGATACTGCAGTAATTCATCTGCCTGTTGTAGGCATAGGTAGGATTACAAACAGGTAGCGTGCTCTGCCGCGTGACTCCCTTTGGCTTATCGGCAGGCATTTTGCAAATCCAAACAATTTGGAAGTCCACCCACAAATTCTTGCTTATCATAACAAGTCTGAAAGGTAGAGATGGAAAGAATTGTAAGGTGTTTTGAAACCATATTATCTAAATCTCTACATGACCTTAGCCTTGCCTGTCATATTCCAACCTTGGCAAAATGCTGATATCTTATTCAGGTCATAAAGTGGAAGAGAGGAGATGAGAGTGAGAGAATCATCCTATGTTAGATTACAGCAACAAAAGGGGATAAAAAAAAGAGCAATCGCCAAAAAAGGGAACGTTTTTTTGGTGGCTGTTGCTCAGCTAATATGATGTAAAGTCTATTTCATGCTCTGGCAAGCCCCAGGGAGAGGCAGCCATTTTTAGAACTGCAGTGACCTATATTTTTTTAGAAGTGGGGGAAATAGATTTGGTCAGTGTTGAGAGCGGGTTATGAATAAAAATGTGTGAAGCTAGCTGTGTCAGTGTGCACATGACCAGTTGTTTTGGGGGCTTTTCTGGGATTAGCTGTGGCACAGGAGACACAGGAGATGCTAGAAGCAATGTTCCTATCAGGCCGCTTACATCGCTTCAACATAGTTATGTCACTCTCACATGAAGTATGGCTCATTTAGATAGCACTCTGGTTATGAGGCTTTCCCCCTGCTATTACATCCTTCAGTAACACAAAAATCAGTCCATAGCTGAAGTTATTAGAAAATAAAGTTGCAGCTCTGCTTAAGGTAGTCTGGTTTTTGGTTTCAGAATCTTCAGAAATATCCAGAAAGATATTATAACACAGGCTGCAATAACAAAGAGGAACAGTGGAACAGAGTGGTGGCAGCTTTTTACAGGGGGGGTGACCAAAAAGTGCTGAACTGCTTGCAACCTGATATGTCTCTGTTCATATCAGTGATCTTTCTGTATGTGCCAGAGCAAAGCTCTGATAAAAATGTTGATTGCTGGTGACTCAGTGAATGTACACAAAAGTGTAATCACAGTAAATATGGCCTCTGCTGAGCCTTCAGTACTGAACTGTTCTCATTTTATTTCCCCTATACTTTCTGTAGAAATGCGTACAAGTCTTACTTGCGCACCCGCACAACGATCACCGGTGTTGCGTCATGGGCGGTGCAGCTGCAACTGTGCCCGCGCGGGCCCCAGCATAATGCCAATGTTTTAGATTATGGGAAAAAAAAGAATGTACAGCAGTACTAAGTCAGCTGAGGGACTAATTATGTTCCACCACTAAGGCTATCCTAACTGTACCTCCTCATAAGCTTTACCTACATTTGCGCCACCCACGGAGCGTGCCATGTTACTTAAATCAAACACATCCTCCCAGTACACACTAGGGTAGAACCTTTTACAAGCGTTCATTCAATATGGTACAGGCACACAAGGCCAGCAGTGGCGCTCCAAGGGGAAGAAGGTGCGAAATTTGGAATGCGCAGTTTCAAAATGGAAAAACCCGGATTCTTCTTCGGTTTGTTCTGCGTCGCCATCAGCAAATCCGGGTAAAGGTTAACATTAGCTAATAAAGCGGACGCCCTGGCTATCAGCACACTGTGCAGGGGTCCCTCCTTAGTTATCACGGGGCCATAGAGTGGACTTTTCCAAATTTGTAAATTATGAAGCCAAGAAATTCTACCAAATTGGACAGTGAACGTCGCAGAGCGCAGGGCCGGCAGAATGGCGTCCAAACAGGTGAGTACAGCCATTATTGTCTTGCTGCCGGAGAGCTGCAAGCTACAGTGATGTGGCAGCACAGTTTGTGTGCGTTTTTAATTAGGTGTTGTTGAAAAATGTATAAACTCGAAGCTGTGAAGTCTAATTGTTGTTGTGCTCCCGATGGTGTTTATATATAATGTTGTCTGTAAAGGCCAAGCTTCATGATGAGCCATATGGATTTAACATTTACTCATCAAACTGCAGCTCAGGAACTAGTTTAGCATAATATGTGACATACAATGTAAATATACCAGTGCTTCATCCTCCACGGCCTCTCTGTTTGTTGCTGATTTTTTTTTTTTTGTGTGGGTTTTGTGCTGTGGCTACAGAGGAAGATGGTTGGTTGCTTTCAATGTAGCAAAACGGTTTTGTGTATTATTACATTAATCTGTGTCTAAACATGCACATTCTTCATGTTTTGAATTAGCCTCTAGTTATTGGACTGCACTTGTTTTGGTGTTTTTTTTTTTTTAATACAGCCAGATGTGTAACATACCATGGCTGTGTTGCATTTCGCTGTTGACTGTTTATAGTCTTTTCATTTATTGAAGTTCATGTTACTTGTGTCAGTATGTGCTATTTTCTAATTGATTAGTGAGGCAGTATGTATGGTTGATAGTCTGTTGTTTGCACAAGCGACTGGTTGCCTTTTTACAGGAATTGAATTATGGGATGATGGCCCGGTAGTATGGCCTACACCAGGCCTATTGTTCCGCCATTGCCCTTTTTTCTTATACCTGGTACCTACAATCTACACACACCACTACACCAAATTGAACCGTACTGTGACTCCCTGACCCAGCTATCTGGAGAAGAGGTCAGTGGCACCATCACAGAACTTATCTAGCGTACTCACAATCCCATTACCCACCCGTGCAGCAGTTTAGATCCACATTATTATCTGCCTTGGAGGGTCTTGCTCTGACAGATGATTGGGCCTCCTCATCCTCAACCAGCCCACCCCCACCCCCTCGTCTCCCAAGGCACATTTAGGTGAGACCCAGGGCTATGATTATAAACGTTTATTCATTAGGCTTTCTTATTCATGTCCTGTGTTCTTCCTAAAGACAAAATATTATCCATCAGCCACGCAAATCAGTATGAGCACCAAGAGTCTAAGATGGAAGAGAATGCCGATCGCTGTAAGTCAAATTCTGATGTACACATCTGTTCAAAATCAAGGTTTTATTTCATCATATTTTTCAGGGCATCTGCAAAGACGCAGTTTTTTTTAATATATAAATCTTATCATTCACCATATGGTATGCTATGAATGTAATAAGCATTTAGCAAGTTGAAAATGATACTAGGTGACATTTGCACTGATTGTACTAACTGTTCACGCTTCCAGCCGGAGAGGCAGGCTGTAGGATGTTGTCAAGGGGTACATCACCACCGCCGCAGTCAAAGCACCCTAGATAAAACAAATCATACATCTCTATATTGCTGGCCTATAGCATTAGGCCCTTTGCTTGCCCTTCAGCTGATCTGTCCTAGTAGTGTACCCTAATGATATGCTTTGTTTCCTTGCCCTTGAGAGCATGGAAAAGTCAACACATCTGACCGAACATTGAATCAGACAGAGGTCCTTTATACTCTCTCTGGGCTATATTTACTTCTCTGTGACCTCACATGGCATCTCAGCTATGCCCAAGAAAAGCAGTGCTAAAAGACATGGTGCATTTCACATTTGCCCTGCAGGCAGCTGCAGAACCGCAGCCTGGCTCTCTCTGGAGCTATCCATCACTTAGTGACACTTGACTGAATAAAATGGAACATTTCCCCTGATGACAGTCGACCTCACTGAGTGACATTCAGCTTAAGCTGATAACACGATGGAAAGTTTCACCCTGGATTTTGTCCCTCTTGCTGAATTGTCTTGCTCGGAACTTATCGATACGCAATTAAATGTGCCAAAAGCTGGAAACTCTGAATTCATATTAAATCATGCTTTGACCTAGCACTGGGCCCTGCACTGGGTACTGGACTATAAATCTGCTGGGCCCGTGAGAGGTGACACCACTCTCTAGCCCTATCCTACTGTACCTTAACATGACTTTAAAGCTGCTTTTAATTCCTGTTCTTACCAAAGCAGAGCGTAACTATCGGACAGCTTGACCCAGCCTTATATCTTCCCACTGGCTTGATATGCGGTTACATCTGAATGTTGCAGAACACTCAGCACTCCAGCCATTAGCACTACTTATCCAGCTTCACCAGTTTGATTACCAGATGCATCCGAAAATTACTCCCTAGTTCACTTTTAAAGTGATCTTGAATTCTGTCCTTCCCCAAGCAAAGAACAGATACTTGGCAGCATGCCCCAGCCTATCTTTGTTGTATCTGCTCAGGTTAAGCGACAGTGGCTGGCCCAACTGGCTCGTTAGGAAGTTTCTTCTGAGATCCAGGCCTGCTCAGTTGTCCAGTCATCGTTACTGTATACTTCCACTAATCTCACCGTTAACCACTAGAATACATAAAGAGTAAATTATGCACCCGTCTTACCAACTAAAGTAATTTGATGTCAAAATGAATTTGTGTGAGAGTGGTATTGAGAGGTGGGCGCCCTGCAAATAACTGGTGTTTCATTGAGGTGACACTGAGACAGCTCAAGAGTTTATTCCTGGATCCCAGAACTACGCTTCCCTAATACTTTATTGTACAGGTCCACTATTTCTCAGTAATTTCTGTAAATTTTCATGCAGGAAACCATGGAGTTTGGTATTAATTACAGAAAAAGAGAGACAAAGTTATAAGACATATTCTTTTCTTCATTCGTCCATTGACTTGTGTTGAATTTTATTATTGGCTTCCATGTGAATTTCCATGATGAATTGCTCAGTGTAAACCCCAGTTAATATTTACTGTTTGTTTATTCATTTGAAATGGTATTCTTCATTTATGCTGAAGTTGATTGTAGACAAATTTAACATTTTGCATTTGTAGTTCAGTCTGTCCTCTGAACAAAGCCTCAAATTTGTGCTAGCTTAGCATTTAGAAATAACCAGAAGTGTACCAACTGATCGCTCTCTAATTTTACCTATCTATAAATAAACTGGAAATTACAGACCTGTAAAATAAAGCGTTACTTACTTCTATTTACCTGCACCCACACACTCAACACAACCCAGCCACCAGCATGCTAACCAGTGTTCTCCATGTCACGCTACACAGCATGCTGCTGCCATTATGCTGCACAAAACAACAGCCAAGCAGTCATCCACATCTACCTTATTTATTTATTTATTTTCAGTAGGGCAAAGTAACTGGAGACACTGGAAAATAGGTGATCTTCCTTATGTTGGTGTCCATTTGCTTCATAAACAGTAGCTCGCCACTGATAAGTACAAAATTGATGAAAAGTTCATTACAGATATTGAAAGATCCTCTGCTTTCTTTGATTTCAACCACTACAGAAGTAAACATTTCAGAAGCAATACTTGAATAGATACACACTTGCTTTCATTGTTAGGGTCGACAGTGATATCTGACAATTTTGTTATTTTGTATGTTATTTTCTTGACTTTTTTTTATTTAACAATGCT
>NW_018127935.1:631370-654739 GCF_001952655.1 Monopterus albus
GAAAAAAACACCAGTATGTACACGCACAGAGCTGACTGACTTAGAAAGTATATGATGTATTTTAAAAATATTCAGAAGCTGTTTTGTCCATGTGCTGGGGTCAGACCTGCAACTCTGCCTGCTCTTCTCTCCAACCTCTCATCTACCCACCAGCCACTGACACTGTGTGGATCTTACAATGCACCACAGGTGTGAAATAGCGTGTAGTATGCGTTCGCTTCATGCCACCTCCCCAACACAGTGACAGAGACTTCAAACAACTCTGTTAGTGCACCACAAAGGGCTTCACCATATGTCAGAGCAGTCAACAAGAAATGACAGACAATTATTTCCACAGTTTCCCTAGTCAGCTGCTGTTGCACAGAGATTGCGGCTTGCATGTGCAAGCAGAGCACTCGAGAGAAACTGCATAATAAGCAATTCAAAGCTGTCTCCCGAATGCTGAGACATGATGCACACTGGCCTACAGTGCGCTGGACAGCAATTTGTTGAGTAGTTATGGTGTCTGACTGCCAAATCTAGCTTTTTGTATAAGTGTGCGTGCGTGCGTGTGTGTGTGTGTGTGTGTGAGAGAGAGAGAGAGAGAGAGAGAGAGAGAGAGAGAGAGAGAGAGAAAGAAAGAAATGGGGTTGTGAGTGTGAATGCATCCACATGTTGAGACAAAACATTACCTCCGTCTTCCTTTGCCAACATCCCACACACATTAATTTTATGACTCCCCTTTGATTTTGAAAAAAAAAAATTCTGTGAATTTGAAGAGCTCTTTTCTTCTAAAAACAGTTCTTTCAGTTCATTAATAGATGCTTATATTTTTATAGTGGAATTGCTGCCTTATAATTAAGCTTTACAATAAATTTATAATTGCTGGCTGCATATCTCTGGTCCAGTGAGGGTTCAGCACATTCAGTTGGCGATATATTCTCCATGTTTTGCAAAAGCAGTGCGGTAGTCAGACTTTGCTAAAATGAGATTTTACCACTGAAAAGCAATGTACAAAGTATGACCTTGAAAGTGCTGTACGGCATGAATTGAAATTTGACTGGACAATCAGAGACTGCATCAACAAAAAGAAGAAAAAAATGTTGAAAGTAACTGCAGACCTTGCTGAGATCAGTAATTAGCAAGTAAAATACTTTTTTAAAACTCACGTAGTTTTCATTCAAGGATAAATCCTACGTTGAGTCTGCTTTCATATGACATCAGTTTAATGATTTCTCTCTACTGACTGTGGTTGTAGTTCCAGCTTGAGTTCCAGCTTGAGAGGTAGAATGTATGAAAAATAAAAATAAACCAGTCGGATATTAACAATGGATGTGTCACACTGTCTTATTGAATGGATCGTTGAAGTGATGCTGGTAAATGTAGTGTGGCCTGTTTTGTTCTAAAACACTCTCTGCAGTTTTTAGAAACCAAATTTGAAAAAACAAGTTGTTATTTAACTGACTCAGATCCACAGTCCTAAAGATATGAATTAATGCTGTAGTCGATGTAGCAAAGAGTTCAAAGATGATGTATTAATTTACTGTCTGTAACTGATCATTGACAGTTTCCATTTAGGAGCAATGTATATGCAGTAGCATTACACAGAATGTAATAATGACTTTTCCTCAAATCTGATGTACTTTGCGGGATAAAGATACAAAGTGGTCAGAACATAACACTTAAAATTAGCAGAGCGCAATTTTTGCTTATTTTTATTTATTTTTTATTTTAACCAAGATTCACTGCACATCCAGAACTACAGTAATTGGTGAAAGGTGTCATCAGGAAAAATGTTTGGATGAGATGGAAATCTAATGTTGAAATAAAGCAGCACAAAGGATTAGATGTAACTAGGTACTAAGAGATTGCAGGAACAAACAGATTAGACAGAGAGACAATGTGGGTCACACACGGCAGACAATAGAGCCAGCCAGCCACTCTGCCCCGAGGCCTTCCAGTAATCCACCGTGGATAGAGAGGGCTGTGCAGGCCGTGTGCCGGCAGGAGCAGAGGGAGGGGGAGGGTGAGCAGTGGGGTCATGTTTGGAGTTGTGTGGCTTTTACAGGAAAAGCAAACAGGCCTTTGTTTTCATACCCCTTGTATGATTTACTGAAAAAGTTGCACACCAACTTTCTCTGGTTGTCATATAGGTGTTTGGAGGCCTGTGTTTTTTGTGCACTTTGACCTGTGCGTTGGGATATTTCACTAAGAGGACAGTCTGGTAGGCGATGAGGGTTACACCATTAAGCTTCTTGTTCCCCATTTTACACATAAAAGACTGAAGTATCTTCAGATGGATGCATGCAGAAGATTAATGTCTGGAAAATGATCTCAAGCATATGTACAGGCAGTTTAAGCTATGAAAAGCGTGGTTGATGCAGGATTTATTCACAAAAATGTTTTACTAATTCTCAAAATGAAATCCTATCACATTCAAGGATAAGTGGAGGCAACAATACTGGGATTAAACTTGTACTGCCATTAGAGGATAAGGGGGTAGATTATATCATGATGCTGTAATTATTTTGCCATGATCTCTCCAGCAGTCTCCAAAGATGTGGCTTTTCCTCAGGAAGTAAGATGAGGCCACTCATCTGCTGTGGTGTCCTGGTGGGAAGCAGTCTTAGAAATAACCTCATCTTTATCTGATGGGATCAGTGGGAGCGCAAGAAAGTCAATGACCTACATTTCCTTCAGACAGACATCTGTTATCCTCCATTCCACACCCTGGGCCAAAATGAAAAGAGCCAGTTACTTTGATAAACCACTTTCACAGAGGTCCCCTCATAGCTACTGTAACTTTGAATGCACAGGTGGAGTGTAGCGTTCCGTTTCCAGAAGAAATGGGCGTAAAGTGTGATTTTTGTAGAAGAGTTTAATCAAATTTTTGCCATCTGCAGCACAGGGATAATTACAAAGAAAATGGTGGCATGTGGTGCAGGCAGGGGTACAGGACGGTGGGAGGAGAGATGATGATGATTATTATTGTTGTATCATCTGAATAAAACTGGTGTGTTCACTCTTGTGTTCTAAACCCTGGAGGTCCGAACAGAAGAAAGAGGATTACAACCTAGGAACCAAGTAGATTAAAGAGCAGATGACTATACTGTATACTACTAAAAGTCATTCCTTCATCCCAACTCCAATCCACGCAGCGATTACAAAGCAGTTACACTGATTACTACGAGTCACATTGTGAAAGGCCTGCAGAGTGTGAAAAGTGTGTGTGTGTGTGTGTGTGTGTGTGTGTGTGTGTGTGTGTGTGTGTGTGTGTGTGAGAGCAGCTGTGTAGGGCACTGCACCCGCTCTACAGCAACCACCAGCAATAATCAAAGAGAACAATCAACCAATGCAGTTATATTACACTGGTACAGCCTAATTGTGCCCTAGTGATCATGCAATCAATGGTTATAAATAGACATTGGTCATTGCAGGAATTGTATTTCTAAAAATATGCACAAATAGCATCAAAAGGTGGGAGTTATATTAAAGCTGCAGTATGTAACTTAAGGTAGTGTTAGCATGACACTCCAAATCAATCAACTCTGCTCCGCCCAGCACTCCCTCTCCCTGCTCCGCTATGCTCTACTACGGATTGAGCACAAAGAACTGATCATCTCTGATTGGTTAGAGAAGTCAATCAGAAACCTTTAGAAGCTAATACCTCTGCACTTCTGTCAGTGCTGTTCAGTGAGTCTGGGTCACAGGAGGTTTCGATAGCACCTCTCCACATTAAGACAAGCTTTGGAGCAGATTTCCACAACAAAAATATTTGAAAGCTACATACAGTAGCTTTAAGTATAAAGTATTTTATTTTTTAGGAAAAGGCATTCTGTGAAGAGTAGACTAGCGCATGGATCGGGCCACATACTTCTGTCCGAACCTGACCTGTGGCCGAGAGTGTGGCGTCCAATCCTGACCTGGACCTGACAAGCTTATGGTACATTTTGTCTGAACCCAACCCGAGCCTGACGCACTTGTTTGTATGGTGTTTTCCCCTTAAAAACAAAACAAACATTTGGGTGCTCCAGCCAACTAGCCTAAAGTTTGACCTACGTATACAAGCTGGACCCAAATGTGATTTCTATATTCATATCTGAACCTGGACTGAGCCCTTCAGAGCTGGTACCCACACTCTTGATCAGACCTTATAGAAAACCTATACAGGATTCAGAATGACTCACTTTTACTGCTTTTTTTTGTGTTTTCTGTTGAAGTGAAAATATTCTGTTGACCATTTTAGATCTCTCATCTTAAAATTAGAATCTATGGACATATTTACCATCCTCTTCCTTCTCATTTGGGAAAAAAAAACTTTTTTTAATGAACAGCTATCATGCTCCATTTTACTCGTGCACTTTGCATGGCCTCTTCCAAACAACTTAAATGCCAGCAATCTCATGGTGAGTTATGTACTCGCGTGGGAGCTGGAGAGCAGAAGTTGATGCATCTAAAATAAGGAGGTGGATCTGGTCCCTGGGAGGACAAGAGTCACACAGATGATGGCATTTTCTGCTTTGCATCATACACCAAAGTGATTCACAGTGGCATTAGTTGATGGGATATGTTATCTTTCAGCTCTGCAATTTAACAAGCTGTAATGAAATGGCAGCATGGCCTACGGGAGAACCACAATAGAACAGACACATAAACAGAGTGAAATTGTATGCCTTGAGACTGATAACAAGGTTAATGATAAGATGGGAGGCCAAACAATGCCAATTGAACAACAGCTTTATGCTTTTACTCTTCACCTAAGGCCAGTCTCCCCCTTAGGTCTTCATTTAAGTGCTAGAGGTGACCAACCTAAACAGTGGCTATGACTGGAATGAAATATTATCCATTATGTGCAGAGTGAGTGCTGTTACTAAAGGAAATAGTTTATTGATGAAAAGAGCCATGACTTTCTTATGCAGTTTAGCTGCAAATGTGTCATGAAATTGCTTATGAGGACTTTAAAGGGTTAAGACATTTGGAGGAGGTATTGTGTCTACTGAAGGCAATTCGGAGCCATGGTAAACACTTCAACACACTCAAGTCACTCCTTATCTGAGCATGGCAAGTGCGAGGGTTCATCTTATTAGACTTTCAAAAATAGACTGGAGTGAATCTCTCCCTTCATATGCAGAGATTGGCAGTGCAGTCAGGGAAGTGATTTCACCATTGCACAGAATTGAATTGCTGGGGGGAGGGGTGTTAAGGGGTTTAATTTGCTCTGGAGTATGTACTCTCATACTGATATGCCAAAATGTAATTGGAGTCAGTACAAGAGCCAGTGGTTTTCATTTGAGATTTGAGGGCATTCATTGCTGGTTTGAGATATTTTTTATTTTTTTATTTATTTATTTTTTCCTGTGTGAATGGTATCATCTAAACCGCATGTTTTACACTGCCTGTTCTAGATCAGTGTGCATAGTGCAAAATGGGCAAAACGTATCTAATAGGTCGCTTGCATATGATGCCAGGTCACTGTCTTGATGTGGCGGGAACTGCAGATGGAGGGCACGAAGTGATTTACTGCATAGGCAATACTGGGCGGTGGCCACTTATGTAGCTAGCTAAGTGCTACCCTGCTGTGTAGTTGCACTGAGCTGCAGTGACATCCTCTTCTGTTTCACGATGATCGTCCGATGTCTTTAGTGGCAGGAAAGTCATTCAGTTTTGTTGAAAAATTGCTGCCCACATAGCATAAGGATCATGTCTCACATATGTTTTTGTATGTGATTTTCTGTGTATACCATTTTCTTGTAATATCGTTTAAACTAGAAAAATACGGACTTAGTTTCATCTCTTCATTTTGTTTTTCATTTCTGCCGTCCAAGTTTCGTGCTTCATAATAATCACATTTGCAAACCACATCTATAGATTGTAAAATAACTGTCTGCGGTGTTAGTCTTAATCTGTTGTAATAATAATCACGTAACATGTAGCTACCACAGGCAAATGCACATATATTCATTCCTCCCCAAAATCAAAGTCAAGCCCTGTCTGATTGGCTGGTAACCGCTGGTGCGCACACTGAGTCACAGCCACTTCCCACACACCTCTGCCAGTGTGATTCCTGTGTAATGATCTGGGGAGTCTGGACAGCCGTCTGCTTAGCTTCACCACACTGTAGGGTGCTGAGCTGAGTGAGAGGAAGAGACAGGACAGGGGAGAAATGTTTCCTTTTTTGTCCCAGCAACACTCTCCGTCTTGTGCAGAGATGTGAGAAATTAACAAACACAACCTCCCACAGAGACGAAAAAAGGTTGAAGTGAAAATCAGAATTTATGACGACGGTTCATTGAACTTAACATCAACAGCTATGATAAAAAAGGAAAAACACAGAATAATCTTACTGTCCGTTGTGTGTGATTTCATTTTGTAGATCATTACAAACTAAAGATAAAGCTGATGGTGATTGTACCCTCCCAACCTATTTTAAAGCTTGTAAAAATAAGTTTTTCCTTTAAAAAAGTTCAGTAAACATCTGTAAAGGACCTGAAAATATGTCTGGCCTTTGCTTTTCATTGTGAATTCCAAGGGTCATGAATATCCTATTATATCCCAATGCACCACGCATTGCAGATGATTAGCAGATGCCAAGTGGCTTGTAACTAGTGGCTACTACTGCTAAAGTCAATGTTACTAAGGTATGTTTTCATCTCGCCACATTGTTAATAAGTAAACAATTAAAACAGGCCTAATCAAAATGTGCAGATGTTTTTCTGTACAGTCTGGTTAAGAGTTTGGATAGTATATCAGTATCTCGTTAATTTGTCATTGGTCCAAAATGTAATCTAGTAATAGAGCTAGATTAGATTAGCAGTTGGCTAACCATCGACACCCAGTTATGTTACCACCAGGGAGCCAAACAGAATACTCCAGTGAATAGTAAAAAAAAAAAAATAATAATAATAATAGTGCAAAGAAGCTCCAAACATTCTGGCTGCTCTGAGATGAGAGTTTGTAGGTTTTTAGGCACTACTGAAATCTGCAGATATTTGCATGGTGAATCATGACTGACTTTCAGATTTCTGGTGTCAGAAATTTGGGTTACCTGTCCATGTTTGAATTTCAGATATCTGTGCCCTTAACCAGAGGAATATGAGAACAACCTGTAGGTTATAGACCTGTCAGAATAGTGGAGGGCTGGAATTTATGGGTATTAAAAAACATTTTTAGTGAGGGGGTGTCTTTAATGATACAAAATCACATTATAGATTAATAACAAGGAGCAAATGCGTTGTCTCTAGTGATGCAGAAGCATGAATACCCTCTATAGCTCCATCCCTTCATGAATATTTTAAATATATTATTGTGATACTGAAACTAAGACACTGAGGAGAGAAAGACATCAAGGTGATCATTTTGTGAGGTCTGGACCCTTAAGGACTCTTCAGGAGGGTTTAAAAGCCAAGTCTTCCCGGACTTTGCAGTTGTGAAATCAGTCAAACTGAAGCACATCAAGCTCCTGGCTTAAGTAGCCTGCTCCTGCTGAGTTGTTATTTTTGTGCTCTGGCCTCACATGTACTGGTGAGGTTGTGGGTTTAGCAGGGGGAGAAAGTGTGATTTAAATGTGCTTCCACTTGGCACGTCTGAATACTTAATGCAAAGTGTAACCACAAATCACTGTGCATGGCAGTTGTAGGTATCCCTGAGTGTACGGAGACCTCTGCCCGCCCTTTCAAACACGATCCAGGGCTGCATAAAGACAGAACCTGGTAACATATGTACTCCTCTTGCATATCATGAATTTCTTATTCCAGTTATGAGAACTCAAAAAATATGAAGGTGAGGGTTGGGTTAAGCGGCTTATTGGGAATACCAGCCTACTATTTCAGGAGGAAAAAACAGAAGGCGTGGAGGATAAAGAAGAGGAAAGTGAAGATGAAAAAGAGCAGAGGCGGGGATGCAAAAAGAACCAAACCCTCATTTGCTCTGTAATCCAAAAATGAGAGAGTCGTGAGTTGGAGACAACCTGACAAGATGCAATAAAGCAATGAAAGAAAGGAAAGAGGCAAAGTCAGATAAGAGGACTGCTTCCAGAAAAAAAAGAAAGATGGGCAGATGATCTGGAGATGTGACTAAAGAGATTGTGCTGGAAACCAGGCATCAACAGATCCATGAAACAATGGCACCATCCTGGGCAGAGCCCACTATCACTGGGATTATGATGTGCAACTCACTTTCACTCAGTCTATCTCTGTGACCCCAATAAACCCTAGCTTTTGTTTTTTGTACAGATTAAGCAATGTGAGCTTTAGACATGTTGAAAGTTGTTTTTCCACCCATGTAAAGAGACAGACTAGCTGTTTTCCTCCTGCTTCCAGTCTTTGCTAGGTTCCACTAAACAACTAGTGGATGTAGCTTCATATTTAGCATTTAGGCATGAGTGGCATCTCTTTTCATCAAATTTGTATTGTATGTGTGGTGTTGTAACTTTACAATTCAACATGTCTGTGAGAGTGTACAATAATGTTAATTTCTGTTAAGCTTTGCAGCTGTGGACTCTAATATAAACAGTTCTGATGTACTTGTGTCAGTCCAGCTATTGTTAGTTTGTCTCCCAAAAGGAAGTCTGTGTGTGTACTGCTGAGCAGAATATTACAAAAACAAATTTTGTCTGCTTTGTTTAATGTTAATTCTAAGAGGAAAAAAAATTGGTGAAAGTTTGCAGGAAAGGAAAAACAAGCAGGTTGGGGTTGAGGGTCAGGCCAGAAAAGCAGTATCATTCTGTCAAGCTGTTTTATTTATCCTGCCCACATGGTTATGTTGATGGTTTAAGTGGGAGCAGAAAGATTTTTACTCTGTGTAAAAAGATAGCAGGGACTCATTGCCCAGAGAGCAGCGTCTGTTTATTCCAGATAAATCACACCCACCTGCTGGCATCACTTTATATTAATTTGAAATGGTGGATTTTTATAAAAAAAAAAAAAAACTCTTGAGAGAATTGTACATTTAAATAGCTGAAGTATTAGTGCACCTCTCATGTTGGCCATATTAAGCTATTTTTTGATATGAATACTTTGTTTTGAAAGGTGGACATTTCATTTCAATATAGCTGTCCACTGCAGTCAAAGAAAGCTCTTATCTTGGATCTCATCTCATATTACACTAACAATTACCAGTTCCATTTTCTAGGAAGACTATACAGGTGGAAAGGTCACTGGATTTTAAACAATGAGCTGTCTCACCTTAAGTTTACCTAATTTAATGTATTTTAATTGCTCTTATAGGCTATATATAACAGTTTGGTTCAATATACCAGGCAGATAGAAGAAGTGAGGTCAGACAAGTTGTTGTTTGCATCAAGGCAAAGTAACAAACTGTTTGGAAGATTACGCACACTGAACGCACACTTCCTCAGTGCAGTCTTGTTCCCAGCACAATGCTGTCGATGCAGAACTGGCTGTCGGTGACATGTAGAGAATGTTTTGCATATATTCCTGCATGAATTGGTGTCAAAAATGCCTTGGAGGCTTTTTAATCCTTCTACATCAAAATAGGACACGTTTCCCATAAATTACAATGGTGTACTTGCATAATTACTGTGGGCTCCATGTTTCATAAACAACTGGATGAGGCTGATGAGATGGGATCCTCCACTGCTTGAGTATGTATAATGTTAGCATTTATGGTGGCATTTGAAGGGTATTGTATCTCCTTGATGACCATACTTATTAGATTTGGACATGAGACCACTGTGTAATGATTTTAATCATCATTACAATACAACAATAATTACAGTCACTGTTAGATTATTATTTTTCACATCACAAATGCTTTGGTGTGACAGGTGTCGCCTGTAATGAACCTACAGAGAATATTTCAGGTCTTTTAGGTCATTGTTTTGGTTTAATAAAGCACAACTTTAATGTCTATATCCAGTCTTACAATCTCTTCTGCATAGTTTTCAGCTACAGCAGATGCAGAAAAAGCTTTGTGATAGAAATGTCAAGCAACATTTCCTACCTAATGTGAAATAGGCCTATTTTCTCATTACAATAACAAAAAGCAATATTTCACTTAATGATAAATGCACAGTATATTATATCTGTGCAAAGTATTGTGAATGAATTTTATCTTTAACACAGTGTTAAAGTGAGTGCCTTTATTTCTAGGGAGTTAACCCCAAATGCTTGAGTTCAGAGAGCATTGGAGAGCCTGGTGATCTAGTAAAATACTTATAATAGCTATTGTGAAATATTCCACTTGGTAATTGTTCTATATTCTAGTACATATTATATAGATAGCCTATTATTCCAATGTAATTCTCAGGCTTCACCAGAAATCACTGAGTCAAGCCACTGTCAGCAACACATCCATGAAAATTCAGCTGGCTACACTGAAGTGTTTGGTTTTTTTTTTTTTTTTTCTGTTCAGTATAGAAATTATTAGAATTGTTGAGTGTACATAGTAGTTCTGCCATGCCCAAGCAATTTTAAATAGAACATGCTGTGGGCAATGCTATTCTTTATTCTGATTTCAATTTAGGATGAGGTACCACCACAAGGCTCCAGGGCAGAGAGTGAGGGAGAGCCTGATGAGCACCAGGAGACACGTCAGACCGGTACCTATAAGAGTGGTAATGGCTGAGTGTAAAAGTGTTGCTAAAGGTCAGTAACTGTGGGATAAAGAGAAACACAGATGCTGTATTTTTAAAGGTAGATTGTGGATCATATGCAGAATTCTACTAAGGATTTTTTTTAAACATTCTCAACAATTTGACTGATAGTGTCATTTGAAATATGAAATGGTGCATAGTTGTGAGTTGGAAAAATAAAATGGATAATTTACAAGTGTATAGTTGATTTGTGCTTAGGTAAATGACCATATTTTCTACCATTCAGGTACATGCTGGAGAGTAACACCTAAATGCAGAGCAGGTGGGCGAGGGGTTGCCCTAGAAAATGTCTGTCACTAAGTGACTCTTAATTCATCTGTACAGGAACAGACATTTAAAAACAAATGGTGGTTTTTTATGCAGGGTTTTATTTAGTTTAGGCTAATTCCTTATGAACAGTGGCTGGGAGCAGTGAACTCCTGAAGCCTTACTGACACCTAAAGTTGCCTAGCAACCAGCAAAGACTCCAAGACCCCTGTATAAGACTGCTTCATATTGTATAACTACAATTCCACATCTGTCTCATAATTAAAACAATAATACAAAGTATGTGGACATTGTTTTTAAAACATCAGTCACTCTGACCATTTGCTTATCTTATCACAAAGTGCATTTGTAATTTGTCACATAGCACAAAATGTCACATTGTCAGGTAACCCAGTACAGTCGGTTCAGGTCTGAAACGTCTGTACCTCTGTAGTTTGTGTGAGCTTTTTATTCAAACGTAAGGCATGTGTAGCTGAACATTGTCAGAGCACAGCTGGATCTTTTTGAGGTTAAGTCATGCTCAAAGCCAGTCACTGGGTAGATCTGGTGCAATGACATCAGTAAGCAGTCATGGTCTAACACTTCCTATTAAAGCAATAACCACCAAGGTGAAATGATTTGCAGATTGTCTCCAGAAATTAGTCTGCTGCAGATATTTCACTTGATGAGCATTACACTGGTTTTATTTATTTTTTCCATAAGGTGGTGTCATGCTGGAGGGATTGAACTTTTTGATTTCTAATATGTTCCCTTCACCTCATGGCAGCTGGGATTTTATGTTACTGTTATTCATAAATTGCACATGTATTCAGGGTTGCATCTTATCAAGCAATGTCAATCCTCGGGCTTTCCAGGGGACCTGAGAGGTGCTCACTATGGAAATCAGACTCGGTGTAAGCATCGCAGAAAAGCACAACAGATGTTTATATAATTACTTGCAGTCAAGGAGGAATCTAGAATGTGCCATTACCTACAGATACATGGATGCAGTCTCATTCATTATTTGTGGTAATAATGCTCAGTTTTTTAAAAAGCTGTTAATTTAACCATATTTTTTCCTTTTGAAATAAACAACTAATCAAATAATATGCAACAGCATATCAAGTGTTTAGCATGAAACAAAGCAGGGTATGTCTAATATTTAAGTAACACAGAATAACAGTATATGTGAAATGTATATCGTCACCTGCTGTTGTTGTCAGTAAACTTGTGCCTCCCTGAACTCATTTCAGGAATAAGAAATATATGGTGTCGGAATCTTAGGCGGTTTTATTTCATTAAGCATATTAGTTTTCCTAGTTTTACAACTCTGCAGAGACAGAGGGTCTTAAATATTTTGATGATTTTTCTGGCACCGCTGCGAACACCTCATGACATTGTGTTGAATAGTCGGATAATGGACACCCATCTACAAGCAGAGTCCATACATTATATCTAGGCACCGGTGACACTTGCACTCACGTTTTTGTAATGTGCTAAATTTTCAGCATGGTATTTATATACATCAAGCTAATTGGTGTGCAAGGATCCAAATACTGAGAGGTTCTTACAGCGTTTGGACAATTATGAATACATAAAACGCCATCTGCTCCACACTGCCAGGCTACCAGGGGCAGCAGAGATAGACCAACATTTTGCCAACTACCTACTTAGAGTTATCATCATGTGAGTTTATAGGCTGCAGGAAAATTGCAGTTATTTATGTCGACTGAACCTTGGGAAATACTGTCTCTGGAACTCTGTTGTTTCTTGTAGATACTTTCTGCATTAGCTGTTTCCCAATCTTAATCTCTTCATTAAACTATGGGAAGTATTCTAAGTACACAATAGGGCTCCCTTTGTGTTTAATAATCACTGTTAAATAATAAATGAACTTGTAAAGGAGTAGCAGAGGGTTTAAGCCTTATGCATTAGGAAAATACATAGAAAAAGAGCATCAGCATTTTGGTCAAAGTATCAATGCTGTAATTCCTGTTTTAGAACTATTTGTATGCATTTGTGTTTAGTGTTGTTATTATTATTATTATGGCCTAGAGATGCTGCCTCAGCCATTTTTGTGTGTGACTACGGAACCTGAAACTTCAGTCTCTTGTGTAGATGACTACACAGCGGGCCACAAATCGGCCCAAAATTCTTGTTTTTTTATTAGCATATTGTCACAGTTCCAGTCCTGGCCCTGTCACTGCCCCGTGTTTTACTGGACTCTTCTGGAAACTGTTCTCATCCAGTCTCCAGTTTCCTGCCTTTCATTTCCCCATTGTTCAGTCCTGACTGCCTCACCCACCACACCGGTATTCACTTTCCTGATCAGCTCCCTGAGGATAAATGTGTTCTTTGTACTTTGCTGGATTATCATACAGAGGGAGATCTACTTAAGTCACGGCTTACAGCACAAGGAGTAGAAGAATTTAATCTTTAGAATTTACTTATTTACTTAGTCATTAAGTTTGGATATTAGTGTTTTGAGAGAAACTTGGTTGATAAACAGAATTTGATTGTGAGGGTTTCGTGGTGTCTTGGTCCTGCCCACATAAGATGTACGGAAAAGATGCAAAGAGAAACTGCGAGGATAGAGGAGCCAAGGAGAAACGCTTTAACTGACACGAGACGTCCTTTCCGCTGATCTTTAATGTGAAGCGTCCAATTGCAAACTGATTTCCGATAAAGGGGTGTGTCAATTTGTAACAGACTTCACAAAGCATACTCTCATGTATGCTCAGTTATAGCTTCTCCAGGCAGCCTTCTTGATCCTCTGTCCTTGCTCCTCAGAGCAGAAATAAGAGCTTTTGGACGTCCTTCATCATGGTGCTTTGTGACAGATGGTTGTTTAAAAAAAATGACAGTCTCGTTATTTTGGGGTATTCACAAGGGTAACCAGATGTGTGCCTTTATTTGTATTAAATAGCATATTTGGTTATCTGAGTTTGACAGTGAAGGTTTTCGTTGTATCGGTCACATATTTAAAACTATCTTTCTGATTTCTACGTACAGTAGTATATTGTAGGTCTCCAGCAGGATTTAAATGCACAAACATTTGTTTGCATGGCTCACATGATTACACAGTTGTGCTAAAAATGACTTGGAGAGTTGGAATCCTGCACAAGGCTGAGTGCCACCTGATATTTTGAAACACTGTTGATGGTGCCAAAATGTCCATGCTTGGCCAAGCAAACAGAAGCTGCAAGCATTTGTTTTCTAGCACTCTGAAGTAATTATTATTTTGTGTTCTTTAAGAGGTGCAAAAAACTGATTATAAAAATTATATATATTTTATATCAGGCACTCATATATATACTGGTGCAAGAATGCCAAAGTGTGCATATGGCAAGTCTGCAAGCCCAGCCATATGGGCAGTCTCGGTCCACGTGTCCTTTTACAGTACTCTCAACATCACCTCACTCAAAATTTGAGCTGATGTCGATCACAAAGGCACCTGGCAGTTCATTAGTCAACAAGGCTACTTGAATTTGCATAGACAACTTGAGCTTTCCTATCAATGTGTTCCTGTCGCTGCTTTGCTTGCAAATGTTGAATGCTCACCTCCCCACAAGCCTTTGCAACATAAGTGCAAGTGTCCTTGTCCAAATGAATTGGGGCTGTGACTTTGCATGTAAATTTTGTTACCAGTGGACTTTCACCATCAGGTTTCCTTGGATTTAACCTCTTAAACCCCTCTGGACCCACAGGGTGGTTATCATTAAAATGCATGGTCTGAACAGAACAAGCACTGTTCAAACCCACAGAAGTGCAATTTAAATTCTAGTCACGGCACAAATCTTTCCAAAGACACCGAATATGTCGGGCTGAATTACAGAAAATGGTTGTAAATGATGCACAAATGGCATCTTGGGTTCAAATAAGTCACTCAATGTGAGCATCATGGGGCCTCACTGAGAACATGGAACACATCTGGAACATATCAACTCGTACAGTGTGAAAAGGTCTTAGGACATTAGGTTGATGTACATGAGCTCCATTAACCATGCTCCTTTTTGTCAGAGAACATGGTTTATTGAACATCCATAAAAGTGTTAAAATACAAATAGTGTACAGTATTTCATACATGACCATTTTATAAAACTAGTAGACCTACCTAGTGCTATTGGCAGTGTTGGGATGTCTCTCTCTCTCTCTCTTTGTCATCTGTTACTTTGTGGAAACAACAACTGATGGAGCTTCCCTGCAGGTATCTCCCTCAAGCTGTGCCACTGTAGCAGCTGCAAGTCGTCTGCACTTTGGTCCTTACTGTTCAGGGCTGAGGGTGTATTAGCAGGTTACTGACCTGCAGCCATTTTAGCATCATGGAAGTGATCCTGTGATCCTGTGATGCTGAATTTAAAACAGTTTGAAAGTAAATTAACTTTACATGATGCTAATTTTTGGTTTAAACTGAGATTATGATTTTTAACCTTATTAATTTTAGAGACTGTATGATGTTTGCTTTCAATTTGTACCGAGATACGTTTCTAATATTTTGTCCATGTCATTTTTATGAATGTGTGGTAAATTCAGAATTACACCTCTTGGTAAAACACTACAATTCAACAGCAACTAAATCTACAGCTCCTTTTTTTTCCCCTAAGTTAGGAACCTGTTTAATGGGGTATCACTGCTCACATAGCCGTTTGGAAAAATAGAATCCTTCAGAGAGGGAAATCTAAATAAACCTACTAAACTACATCCAACAGTTCGGACACACTTTCCAGTTGAATTTAATAGGAAAGTGAGTCCAAACCTTTGCCTGGTAGTGTATACAGCCTCTGGCATTTGGTTTGGGATCCTGCTGTAAAAGACAACCCAACGCTTACATGAACAGGATTTAAAGAACTCTATACACAGTAAGCAGTTTAAAACAAGTTTATATTGTTCAACTTATCCATGCATTGTGATCATGTGGACAGCCAGTATATTGACAGCCTGTTGTGTTAGAGGACCAACTAGCTGATAAGGCACACAGGTTCTTTAGATGAGCTGTTTTTAGCTTGCACTGCAAGTTTCACTGTTGGTACTGTAGCACTCGAAATGGACTACTGAACACCGTAGTGACTCTTCAAAACGGAAGTATCACAAGTTATGTACATACATAATACAGAATTTCTCAGTGCATCAGCGCTATCAATTTTATGAAAAGTGTATTAACATATTTAGTGTCTTGTGTACTTGTATCAGTTAAACGTTTAATGCACTTGAACACTACAGGAGAGATGAGGCACTTTTACTTTCTTTAAGGAAAGCCCTGAGGATTATGGTGGTATTGTGAAAATTTGCAGCTGAGACATGAAGATGTGAAGTTCAAATATATTTTCTATGGTAATATGACCTTTACTACTTTTTATTAATTGCGTAATCCTGTATAGAGCAGACCTGATTAGCTCATCGGCGTGTGCTATTTAGGATCAGCCATGTGAAATGTCTCCTCTTGACAAGCTGACCTTTGTTTAACTCTTGAAGATGGTTGGAGTGTGGTCAGAATTGATCTGCTTCAGAACTGTTCTCAAACTCACAAGTGTGAAAAGCTTTTGGGTGTAAGATTTTTACTGGAAAAAAAGACCAAAAAACATGGATTGTTGTGCCTGCAATATGGAGAGTTTATTCATAGATGCATTTCTTTGAAAGCAGAGGTTCAAAACTAACAGTTTGCTATATTACATTTTATTTATAAAGCCAGTTTGAGTGTTACTCGTGTCTCCTATTTATTCACTCATTACTTCTAACCTTTAAAAAATTCACACTTGGCACAGGCACACACTCACACATTAACTGAGACATTTTCCTTTTATTGAGGCATTTTGCCTGGAATTTTACACATTGTACATTTTGTTGCATACTAGTGTTTGACTTTCCAAGCAAGGCTGACTGATGCTCTGTTGACAAACACCTGCCAGCACTCAATCCAGCAACTAGGTCAAGTCCTGCTGACATCCATGAGAAACCCCTGCCATGAAGGCTGTGCCACTTTCCCCCTCCCGCTCTGTGACATATCTATTGTATGCGACACCTGTGCTCTGTGGAACCGAGAGGGTATCGGAGACCTTGCAGATTCGCTCGTGGTTCAGATTTGGTGCTCACATGCCTGTGGACAGGAGAAGAGACTTTATTAGGCTCTGTAGCTGCATGCACATACAACCCGCGTCTCCCATTTAGGGATGAAGATGACTGCTCCTTCTCCATCCCTGCTGCATTATTAAGGGTGACAGCACTAGTTACAGAGAGTCTCTGCCATTCTCTTTGTACTGCTAACCCCTGACCGCTGCCCCCCCACCCCACTCCCAGCCCTCCTCAACATCTCACCACAACACGTGTCCTCCGTGAAATGGAAATGCCGCCCCATTAAAAACAGTCAACCTGAAGCTGATCACTGCTGCACTTATGCTAATGTAGATAGAACAGCGCACAAGATGAAGAAAGAAGTTAGACTGGGAAGCAAACCGGATAAAAAAAAAAAAAAAAAGTACCAGTTCCACAGGAGGACTGGAAATACATTGTCTCTAATTGGAAATGAATATTGTCCTAGTGTATAGTTTGGAAGTATTCACAACTGTGAGGGAGTTGGGTTTAAAGTGAGAGTTGAGTTACACTAGAGGACAAGAGGGAGAGATGGGAAAACAGACAACAGCAAACTTGGATAGAAGATAATTAGGCTCGCAGTTTGCCTCTGCATTGAACAGCAGAGGCATCAGCATATATCTACATTTTCATTTGGCCACAGTGCTGTTGTTAGCGTACATGCAGGCAGAATTTACAGCTGTTTATACATTTTTATGGATTTCATTTATTTTAAATTTTCAGGCTAACATTAGGCTAAGTGGTTTCTTGATAATTGTCCACTGCTTAATCAGAAAGTTGTAAAATGCAGCCATAACAGCTGGGATATAGGCCATATCATTCAACCATTAAAATACAACAAGACTACAGTGTAGAAGTAATGCATAAAATTTCAGCAGAAAATAAGAACCCTCTTACTAATCTGTTTGATTGCATCTTGGCGGCCTTGGATCAGCTCCTCTGTCACCATGGAGAGTGACAGTAATGATAAACCGTAATCAAACCTGCTCCCGTGCGGGTCTGCCTCATTCCTCACTGCACATAATGGGGAGAGGGGACGAAAATTAAGTGTCCCTTTTATCCATGTGGCTGAATACTGAGCATGTAACAAATTAAAACGAGATGCCTGCTGCACCTGGGTGGAGAATTGATGCCAAACAATAGTTTTTTGTTGGTTTTTTTCTCCAAGCTGACATGCTTGATTGTCTCTAAATGCAGCAAGAATGCCCTGATGGACTGGAATAAGATTATACACATTATCAGGAAGATCAACAAGTAAAAATCTTTATGCAAGGACAAAATTAGCACACTTTCCATTTAAAAAAAAAAGCACTGGAGTACTAAATCTATACTGTAATTATGTTGTGTTTTCCCATGTACTTTGGCTTACATAGACTCTACCATCCTGGTAGTGGTGAGCTGGTTCTGATGATGCATCCACATATGCAAACAGTGGTGAAATTTACATAATATGCTACATTTTAGAACGGCTGATAAAATTATGTGAGTGCTGAATGTGACTGAGTCCTCTATGAGGACATCTGTGTACCTCCCTTACAAATGCAAATCTTGTTAAAATGTGTATTTTATTTTAAAGGTTACCATGACTATGGTACTTCATGGTGCTAATAGGATTAAGAGATTGCAGTTTACTATGTGAATATCATCATGTCATGTTTGATGCTGCATTTGTCTGCTGTACTAAAAGAGCCCTTTTCTTCCAGTAAAAGTATGTGGACACTTACTCCCTTTCTTGCAGTACTGTAGATGTGGTGATCATCATCATAATGACAACGTGTTGATGATAGTGGTAAAGGTAATGACTTCAATAACAGCTGTTGCTTCCAGGATGCATAATTCAGTGTATTACAATTAGATTTCATGCCATGGCTATGGCTGGAGAGAACATTCCTTTCAGATCTGATTGTAGTGTTTATTCATTATTTTATATTTAGTTTTATTATAGATTTTATAGACGCCACAATTTGAGATCTAGCCTTTTCATCCATTTAACCTTTCATCGATAGCAAATTGTCTTTTCTGTGACTACTGTAGTGGGGTGACCTTTTTATATCATTCACCTGGTTAAGTTATAAAAACTAAAAGCTACGCATAATTAAGGGCTTGGCTGCTTTGAATGACAAGTGGGAGGGTACTGCCATAGGTGGCTAGCCACTAGCTGTCTAGTGAGCTCCAATTATGCTTCATGTCTTTGCCCCCCCCCAAAATGGAAATTTCAGTTGGTGCATCTCTGTTTTTTAGTTGCATTTCCCCAAGCTTGCCCCATTACCTTTGTTCTAGTCCTGCCTTGTTCTTGTTGTTTCACTTTACCTGCCTTTACCTATTTCCCAGGAAATCTGTATTAAAGCCAGAGTGGGTTACCACTGCTCGCTACACTGAACCATTACAACCTTGCTGTGTACTCAAAATTTGGGCAATGACAAACGCAACGCTAAATTCAGTGCATGAAATAAAAGCAAAAGCAATATTTGAAAACACTGAGTGGTCATAGAGAACAGTTGGATCCCTTAACCTTGTAAACTGCCAAAGTTGACAATTGTATTATTATGAATAATGAAGTTCCTCCGATGCTAATTGTACCGCCTGTGCTCCTGTACTGCTGACTTTGAAAGCCGTGCAGTTCAGATACTTCTTAACTAGACTTGTGAGTGATAGCATAGTTAAGTGTCATGGCCCAGTGTTGTCAAGCGATCAAACCCCTCGGGGGGAGCAAATTATTCAGAGAAATGTTTGGGGGTGAGGGGGTGATGCCCAGCCATATTCCACTGTGAAAACAAATGTAACACTGCACATGAGAGTCATTGAGGCAGAGTTTTAATTATTGTCAGTGTCAGACTTGGGCATAGTCTCCACTCAGGGAGGCAAAAATAGAAAGGGAATTAGCCCCTTTTCACTATCCCTGACAGCTAATTACATATAAAATGGCTAACACTGCAAAACAAAAGCAGCCAGACAATTGCACTTGGCTGCAGCGTGAGCTGAGTAAAGTATGAAACTGTAACATGAATGCTTAAAGTTTGATTTTGAAGAGGACTTTTCACTGGGCTCTTGGGAGGATTCTAAATGCAAGAGACATCATCTGAATGTTTGCATATTTTTTAGATCAATATAAACCTATCCTCTCTGAAATTAAATGAGGTGTATACTCAGTTTGGATTTGGCCTTGCTTCATGATGCAGCCTTGAGCAGATATCAAAACATGTTTTTGCAAAAAGTCAAATGTGGTGAATGCTCAATATGAGTTCTACCATGAGGACTGTTTTATTGGCCCTTCTCCAAATGAACATTGACTTCTTCATTTATTTGATGCGTTTATAACTCTATCCAGCTAACAATGAGGAGATATCACAACTCCAGGGCATCATGAATCGATAATTCTGTTTTGTGTGTCTTATGTAGCATTTTTAATTAATAGTATCCAATATTGTTTAATCAATCTAATTGTGGGTCAATTACTTTTCCCTTGGATCTTGGCAGTCTAGTGGATGAATGGCAGTTGGTTTGAAAAGGAATAAAAGGGCTTTGTGGTTGTCAGGGCTGCCGCTTTGTATCCCTTCCCAGCCTGGCAGAGACACACTGCTATCTTTCCTCTGAGTCAAAAGCCATCTCACCAGCCAAAGATGAGCAGAGAAAGGGCAGAAACAGAGAGAGAATGGTCCTGGCTTAGTTTTGTCTATGGGACACTGAGACTCCTGGGACTTTTCCTGAACTGTCATACATTTTGTTTGTGTTCTGTGTAAAAATGGAGATGATATCTCTGCAGGGATCATCCTCTCACAGAAAGAGACAGAGCAAACTGTACTTCTAGAGGAATCGCATGTCTTTTTACATATGCAGGTAGATGTTGCAAATCTTTTACTTGTCTCGTGTGGCCAGTGCAATATTCTTTGCTGCTACCTGGTGGGGCAGCAGAATCAGAGCCAGTGATATGAACAAACTGATCATTAAGCCTGGCTCTGTGCTGGGGAGTTCTCTGGTGTTGGCTGTAGAGAGCAGGATGCTTCACAAACATTATGGAGACCATCTCGCATCCTCTCCATCACTTAATGGTCAATCAGGGGGAAAACAAAGCAAAACAAAAAAGCAATAAGTAAGAGACTTATTCAGCTCCTCTGTGACAAAGAACACAAGAACACAACTGGAAGTCTTTCCTGCCAGCTGCCATTTCACTTACTGAAAGTCTATTTTGAACTCCTTCATGTAAACTTTTTTTTTTCTTGGCATTTTAAACATTTTTGGAAAAAAAAAGTACTTGTAGAGCTACTGTAGCAGCAGAAATTTCCCCTTTGGAATTAATACAGTCCTCTTTCTGCCATTCCACCTTCATCCTTGTGGGCTGAGTTTGCATTATGGTACTGCAGGTGTGTTGTCTTTATACAGCTATACTTGTGACTGTGTGTCTGAGAGGAAGAAGCCCAGGAAGCGGCTATATTTATGTATGCGTGTGTGCGCTTGTGTCAGCAATCCCAGACCAGCTGTACCACCACACTGTTTGTCTGGGCTCACATGCTTGATGCTGGCATAAATAAGCGGGAGCTGATCTGTGACACCCTCACATGACAGCTTAACAAAAGCATACACAAAGCGTATGTCAACCTCATTGACAGTCAGTAGCACATCCTTCCGGTGTGCTAGCTGAATCAGATTACCCGTGAGGCAGTAAGGCAGCCTAACTCCTGACTGCTTTAATTATTTCCATAGCACTTTTGTTCTGACCCAAGTTGAGCCCACATTTATCTGAAAGATGAGAACATTGCTTCCTTTGTGCAGTGTTTGGATAGCCAGCTAAACTCAAATGGCTTTTGTACTTTCCAAGTCTTTCTTCTCATCCAGCTGTTTACTTGGCTAAATTGCTGAAATCTGACAGTGGCACATAAGCGACAGCTGCGCATTTGAGACCAATGACCAAAAATCACATGGACCAAATGAGCCTGGCACCAGCTGCTATGTTGAAACTTGTTTTAAAAGTTGTAAGGTATTGCACGCTGTGATCACACATTTCATTGCTTGCTTGTGCCTCAACCTGGTTCTCTGTGCTACAAAAAAACATTTTTAATGAACAGCATTATTCAGTACCTGGACCTCTTTATACTGATAGGGAACCTTGACATTTTCTCCTTTTTTTGGGTTATAACAGGCAATGAACTGACAAAACAGTGATGCATGGAGGAATAATGATTGACATGAGTTCCTCAGGGCTCATCTACACGGAAAAGTCTTTTGGGCTCCAGCTAGAATTGTAATGTAGTTAATGCACGGAGTGAATGTTTCTAACTGATGCAAAGCAGCAAAATTATAATGCTTGAAAGCATTGGCAGTGATTGAAGCACAGTAAAGCACTGCTAAATGTGTTCAGCTGATAGACATTTAGGGGCCTATTAATTTGAGAAGTAGTAGTTTTGGAGGTGTGAAAATGAATTAGACTAAAAGCCTTCTAAAAGTGCAGCTGCAGGTGACGTCCAGGAAAAGCAGAATAGTCTTTCTTTTCATGTCTCCGGGGAAAAGTCACGGCACAGGGGCAACAATAGAAGAGAATTGGGGTTTTTGCACAGAATTTTGTTTTTCAGTGTGGTTTGGAGCTGAGATGACATCTTGTCAAATTAGCAACAAGCACCACTGGTGATAAGGCTCATTTCAAATATCAATCAATGACAGTATGTTCCTGGCTGGGCCACACTTGGTTCACTCTGTTCTAAAGTTTCTTCTGGAGTGTACAGTGCTCTTTTACTGGTGAAATATTTACCAAAGCAATTATATAAATACTTGTCACTGTATACAAAACCACACACTGTCCATATTCTGACCTTTAATTTCCCCCAAATATGTTTGATGGATAGTCCATGGCATTGTTCAAGAGCTTAGTGGAAGACCGAAGACTAGCCTCTTAAAATAAATAAACACGAGAGATATCACCATTGAGTTAGGAGAAATTTAACAGTTTATGCTCATACTTACCAGCAATTTTAAAATATTCTGCTCTGTGTGAAATCTAATAAGGTGTTATGAAAGAATAAAACAACTAAGTTTTTCTATTTTAACAAGAACTGACTCGGCAAAACCCTTTTCACTGTTCCTCTGCGGAAACAATTATAACAATTTGAGAGCTCAGTACAAAAACTGTTACATCCATCCATCCATCCATTTTCCTCTGCTTATCCGGGACATGGGCGCGGGGGCAGCAGTCTAAGCAAAGATGCCCAGACTTCACTCTCTCCAGACACTTCCTCCAGCTCCTCCGGGGGAATGCCGCGGCGTTCCCAGGCCAGCCGAGAGACATAGTCCCTCCAGCGTGTCCTGGGTCTTCCCCGGGGCCTCCTCCCAGTGGGACATGCCTGGAACACCTTCCTAGGAAGGCGCCCAGGAGGCATCTGAAACACATGCCCGAGCCACCTCAGCTGGCTCCTCTCGATGTGGAGGAGCAGCGGTTCTACTCTGAGCTCCTCCC
>NW_018127935.1:654916-659764 GCF_001952655.1 Monopterus albus
CTGTTACATAAACCTACTATTATATAAACCTGCAGGTCAGTAAGGTTATCACATCATCTTAAGTTGCATCATGAGATCAGTCCCCAGGTGCTGCAGATGTACTGACTGTGTAATGATTATGTTCTACAAAGAGATCCTCGTTTCAGTGAGTTTATGGGAAAAGATTATCATCCCAGGGAGATGATGCTCAGTAGGTGAGCAGCAGTGTGTGTGTAGCTAGGTATTACTGATGAGGTTCGATATACAGTAAATGGTGCACTCCTGCTGAGTTCACAAGGTTTTGCTCCTGTTTCAGTGCTGCAGGACCAAGACTGCACCACAACAGCCATACATACTTCCTGTCCTTATTAATGTGCTGGTGTAGGCTTAATGAGGAAGTGTAGGCAGCAGACCTTAAACAGAGGTAACTAATTCCTCTGTTGTACTTGGCCTACAACTCTGCTGAGACATTTAAAACAGGTGTAGCTGCCAATACCTAAAGAAACAAATGTATTGCTGGTATTTTGGTCACCACTTAGCAGAAAATAAAGCCCCAAGCCGTGGCTGGTTTACACGGTCATTTATTAGATAGCACCCCTTTAGTGTACAGACTGTTCAATAGAAACGGAAACTAAAAAAATTGCATGCTGGGACCTTGAAGAATACATCTGATTAGATTCAGTATTTTATTGTCATTACGTCTTATCGACCTCCGTTTTTCTATTAAGTATACACTGATCAGCCATCACATTATGACCTCTGACAGTGAAATGAATTACATTAACTATCTGTTACACTGGCACCTGTCAGTGTGTGGGGTATAGTAGGCAGCAAGTGAACATTCAGTCCTCGAAGTTGATGTGTTGGAAGCAGGAAAACCAGACAAGAGTGAGGATCTGAGTGACTTTGGCGAAGGCCAGACCGTGATGGCTACCAACAGCGTCAGAGCATCTCCCAGGCTGCAGGTCTTGTTGGGTGTTCGTGTTCTGCAGTGGTTAGTACCTACCCACAGTGAACAGGTGACGGAGTCATGGACGCCCAAGGCTCACTGATGATGAGGTCGACCTACTGTAGATTTAACTTCTAAATTTCAACTGAATCTTTGTTAAAATGAGAAATAGTGTTCATTGGCCTCTATGAAGAGAAACATTCAGCAGCTATAGAGGTGATATCACACCTAGAGTGGGGGAGGCTGCTGAGTGATATCTCTAACTTGTCCTCATGACCATGGTTTTCGCTCCTTTAACATAATGGTATCACTAAATGGTAATTTGTGTTCATTTAGACAATATTAACTATGGCAGCAAACCAGTTTGCAAGATTTGTTATGAGCCTCAGTGACACAAGTGCCAACAAACTGCTGCAAAGACTATGTACACAGTATTAGGCAGGTGGTCATAATGTTTTGGCTGATCAGTGTGTATCATTAAGTCACCATTGCACTGGGTAATGTACTGTGGTTCTTCATCATGAGCACTGTAGTTTATTTAAGGTGCACAGCATTCTGCCACAGCTTGAAAAAGTTGTGGCAGAATGCTGTGCACAAACACCGAACATTTCTTTTTAATTCATAAACTGTTTAAGGTCTTGTCATAGGATGCGTTGACATAAAAAAAACAGAATATTATTAGCTTTATTATTCAAGTCTGTACAGTAATTTCTAAGGAATGTGGTATGACACCCTCAGTCATGGCTTCAAAAGTACTCGGGATAGTAATTTGATTCTAAATGTATTTTTTGTTGTATTCTGTAGTCAGGGTCATTGTTACAGGTCATCCCAGAGGCCAATAAGCTTTTGGAAAGAAAAGGCAAAAAGTGGATAAGCTAATGGGACAATATCTACTTTAGAAAGCTCCAGTTTAGTTTATTTACCTGCTTTAGCTATAAGATAAAAATGTTTATACCAAATGGAAGAAGCCTTACTCTATCTTTTAGCCCTTTCATTTATAAGATCTCCTTGTGAGTTTTGAGGTCAGAGAACGATTATGCCTTGCTAATGTTCTGCATCCCATGGTACCTTACCATCTCAGGCACCCCTCATTCATTATCTCCGGCATTTCCAATCATAGTGTGCAAAACTATTTTGTTTTGCATATTCTGGTGAAGTCCCCCTGGTTTGTCATCAAAATAAGTGCAGGTGTTTATTTTTTAATTCTCTAGGATTTAGAGAGGCTGTGAACATGAAAGATTGTCATAAGGCTTTTTACACTGAGAACAGTTGTTTGCTGTCAGCAAAAAAGTGGCTGATAATGAGTTTCATTTTTCATACACTGACATAGCCTTAAGACTAGTTACATATTTCTCCTAGGTTTATTTTCTCTCAGCAGTTTTTATTATTTTTGACTTTTATTATTTAGACTATGCACTCCCTTCAAGCCTGCTAATATAAGTGTGCTGAATTTGCATTAGTTTTTTTCTAAAATTGACAGCAGCAATAGAGTTACCAACTGAGGCCAATACGCAGCTTACTGGCAGTTCAAAAGAACAATTAAACCTCAAATGAGTTGGAAATGAAAAATAGGCATAAAAATGAGGGGAAAATGTAAACTTCTTCATATGTTGTTAGGCTTGTAGTCAGCATAAGACAAATAACACAAGTGAGTAAGGTGGAAAAACGGAACAACAAAGCCTTATAGAACTGGGCACACTCACAATGTCCATGACAACTCGGAGGAGTCAATTAATTGTAGGTCCTTAGTTCAGGCAGAATGATGAGGTGGGGTTACGTCTGCTGAGCCACTAATTAAAAAGAAGCAAACCTCATCTCTGTCTCTGCAACACAGTGGTATTTTAGATGGATGCTGGTGCTAACTAACACACATACCTGCATATTAAGACATAAACAAATACTGGCATGTGCACAGAAAATTAAATTCTCATTAGATTACACTATGAAAAGACTGCTGCTGCATTGCTGTGCAAACGTTCCAATATTACCAAGTCTGAAATGCACTGTGAAGGGTGTTAACAATATAACAAAGTTTAGCAAAGTCTACACAATTATCCCAATCAAAGAGGCAATGGAGACTCATGCTGATGTTGGCTAATCAACTCCATTAATGCCTAACATTAATTCAATGGCAGTTTAAAACACAGTAACATGACATTGAGAAAGCAATTATCAGCGAGACAATAATTTGGTTAATAAAGATCCCATTAACAATCATTACGCGACTTTGCTGATTCTTTTATCTCAAGGCGAGCAGGAGGGAAAGAAGACAGGCGCCCTAACTGCTGACAAAGACCTTATTTCCTTCCTTTTGTTTGAGGGAGAAGACCATTAGAGATAGGCATGGTTTTTCATGCCTTTATAATCTATCAGTTGTTTTAATTTTCTTCCCGGATAATAAGTCTTAGAGGAGGACACTGGAAGAATGGCTCACCTCTTCCTCTTCACCTCAGTTTACCTTGTCTTCCACAAGCCCTACCTCAAAGTGCCAGTGCTTTGATTTGCATTTATGCCATGAAACTGTTTGGTGGAGTACACAGCGGAAGTCTCGCATTGTGTTTAGGCAGGTAGGACCAAATGCAACAGGCATCATAATATGCACCATACAGAAACACACAGCCACATGTGCACACGCACCCAGAGGATAATCTATTTTCCCATGTCTTCATGCCTGAAGAAGTGGAATTAGAGATTCAGTGGCCCGCTGGCTCTGAGACCGAAAGACAGAGGAACCATAGGAGTGGCGATAGAAAGAGAGGATCTATTATTTCCCCAGTTCTGGGAAAGACACTTCATCTGAGCATCATCTGTGATTTTCCCTTGGGGGCTATAACTGGTTGGCTAACAAAAACAACAACACATCTCTCTAGAAGGGAAAGCCGCTGCGTGGAAAAAGCAGTCTTATCTTTGCCATCTAACCAAAAGACAGCTGTGCTGTGTCACACAGGGAAACAGAAAAGTGTTGTTTTCTTTGTTATTGTGTATTAAGGGAGGAAATCCAATATGTTGAGCCGCTGTCCTGGGTTGCCTTAAACCTCTAGATGTGTCAAAACTCCAGGGAACCATCTTCCTGACTTCGAACCGATGCCTCTCTCACATGGCAGCAGTGTTGCCTCAATACCTTGATGGCATCTTGCTGCATATGTATCCGTGCTCAGATTTCTTTGTACAGACATGGAACACAAGTGGATTGGAAACATTTTACAGTTTGCAGTCCTTGAATGTACTGTGCCTTTTAGTTCCTATGGTTCCTTGTTCTTACAGGTCAGGCACTAAAAATTATATGATGCTCAGAGATCTCAACTAATCACAGCTAATATAACCTTATTGTTCCTTTCATGGGTGTCTTCATGTTACAGTGTCCATGTTGTGTCTGAAAATTGCTAAATTTCACAGTGTCTGGGTGTAGATCTGTCTGTTGCAGTTGATTTTAAAATTGCCACAGAGTGAGGGAGTGCAATTGATGTCAAGTCTGTTCAGAAATGAGTTTTCATGGCTTCTCGATTGAAATGACGTGGAGACATTGTGACTGGAGGCAAAATGGAGCCAGGCAAAGGACCTGTTATCAAGTGGTCCCTAGGCCAAACCAAAGCTGTTCAAATTCAGACTGGGCTCCATCTCCTCTGTCCTGCTTGTCACCCCCCACCCCCCCAACACACACAGGCACATACATTCATCATAGAGAGTAAAGCACATAGCTTAAAGCTGCTCAGTTCCTCATCTGCTCATTTTTTGGTCAGAGCGGGTCAAGGCATCTGCTGTTCAGAGATCTGTTCAATGGAGACAGCCAATTAGAATGTGTTCCCTTTGTATCGTCTGCAGGGAGCTGGAGGAAGCACCCAGGAGCACCTGTCAATATTTACTGTGCTAACGAAATACATCATTCATTGCCATCTGCTCTCCGGCATCACATGTAGGGG
>NW_018127935.1:659789-685964 GCF_001952655.1 Monopterus albus
CTTTCCCTAATGGGTCTCATCAGTTAATCAGCCCTTCGCAATCTGGAGGCACCATTAACCAGTGCATAGATCCCCATTGCTGTCAAAAAATATGACTTGGCTTCATTGCTGTAACCAACTAAAAGAGAATATCTTTTTTGTGGCATTTAATTTTCTCCACTCCAAGCAAGCAAAGCATCTATAACTTTGCTGCTTGTTTTATGTCATCAGCACCATCCCTGCATGTGATGACACATGTAATGTAAACAGAAGTCATGTACTCAGAAATATTGCATGGGAAGCCTGAAGCTTAGGCTCAGAGGCCAGATGTGATTGTGCATTTTAATGTTCTGTGTCTTAGTGCTGTTCTGCAGCAACTAAAATGCACCAGCTTCCAACCATTGTGTGTTTTTGCCGGTGTACATGTGTCTCTTTAGCATATCTTCTACCCCGCTTTCTCATTTAAACACACAACGCTGGAAAAGACAGATGTAAAATGATGTCTGACAAACATTCTTCTCAGGAGGCATCTCATTCTGATTTTATGACCTCAGGCACCGGGAGAAATGGAGGTGTATTTAAAAGCCAAACCATACACTGGGATTTTCAACTACATTTGGGCAAACAGTTTAGGGATTAGTGTGTATATCTGTGTCTGTGTGTGTGTGTGGGTGGTGTTAGTGGTGATGGTGGGTGGGCAGTGTATATGTGAATACAAAATCATTTGTCATAAGTCATTTTACCCGTGCACTCTCGAGCCATTGACAGTATGATCACGCATCAAAGTGGCTGCTGTGTCTGACTGCATAATCACCGGAGCAAATCTCACTCCCATTCACCCCCAAGTTATCAGAGGATATTGTTTTAACTCTTTCTTGCGTGGCTCAGAGCAAGAATATGGAGGCTTTGTGCCAAGCAGGTTGACACTGGAGTTCTGAATACAGATCAATAACCTTGATTATGTTTGTATTGTGTGGATGTCACTTGCAAACACATGGATATGCAACTGAAGTTCACACACTTGACATACTTGAATATACTCACATTATTAGTGACTCTTTCTCACACACAGCTTGTGCCCCTGCATCCTCCCACCTCAGTCTTACACACACTTAAGTATTCACCTGTTGCTCTCCCTGGAGTACATGCGTGCGCGCACACACACACACACACACACACACACACATACAAATCTCTCACATCTACCGTTAGTACGCTTGAATTCCCATAGTAATGATGTGCCTTCCTCTTAAATACACTCATACAGACACACAGCTGGATTTCCCACATCTTGCCCACAGCCTAAATCACATGCACAGCCATTCAAATATTCCCATATCTTCTATGGTTCTGTCTTTCTCATGCATTTACACAGAAACAGATCCATCTGAGAAATAACACAACATCTGGTAGACAGTGTTTCGTCTCCTGCTGCATCCCCTGGGTTGCCCTTTACCAGACTGCGGCATGTCCTGATGGATCACCTGCGGACTGGGATGGATGGTACCTGATGTCCCTCCTGAAACATCTATGGCATTTCATCCTGTCTACACCACTAATCTGTTGTCCTCATAACTCATTTGTTACTTTGCTGGAGCTGCTGGGCACTTTCCATACGCTCACATGTCTGCCTATGCCCACACAAGTGGTTCTCTGACCCCTGCTTGCAACTCCAGTTGGACAGCCACCCGTACATGCACCCAGGGGGACATGTGCTCTCCTGTAGCAATTTGTCACATCTATTGCCATTTTCTCTCCTGAGGCGCTACATAACCCACTTGATTTTTTTTAAACACATTTTGCTGGGCTATGCTCTGTGGTGTGTGTGTATTTGTCCTCTGCTCATCTCCCCCTTCGCTGAGTAAAATAAAATTAAAAGCTGGATAAAAAGGTGAACATTGCTTTGTCTTCTATTCAGAGGAAAAAGTATATAAAAAAGTGGGATGTTTATTTTCTGTCTTTGAGCAGTGTCATACATAAAGTAACACCTTATATGGATAGTGAGGAAAAAATGGTGAACAAAGTGCCACTTCCTTTCAGACTATAAGAGCATTGTAATCTAGACACTGCAGCAAAGATATACTGTATTAATCATTAACAGCTCTGCAATTTTATAGTACAGTAATTATCAGAATGGACTACATGAAAACCTTAAAAAAAATAGAAAAGATGTCTACCAAAATCAAATTCTCAGTTTTCAGCCCTTCTTGTTTAGCTTTTCCAGGCTCTCTTCTGATGCTGCACAAGTGTGCATTAGCAGGCAGAAAGCAGGAAGCACTGGCCAGAGGGGAACCTGTCCATCAGTCAGAAGCCTCAGCTTTGAACCAAGGGACCTCATGCATCACACCAAGCTCTTCAACACAAATGTGTTTAACCTTCCTGCGTTGCAGAGATGGAACTAAATAGAAAATCAAGGAAATGGTAGCAAAGTGAGCTGATCTGTGTCAAACAAAAACCGTTGGCCCTGGAAAACATATTGCAGGCTTGTCTTGCGCTTTGTCCCTTTGCTAAACAATGGACTCTTTATCCACTGGAACCTTGGAGAGGTGAAGCTAAATGCTCCTGGAGGTGTGACAACATACTGCATGCAGTTGTTTTTACACGAAATGTTCTTATTTTATGGTTCACGTTGGTCAGCAAGCCCTGTTTCATCCACTCCTGTTACTATAGCTAGCCTCCAGGCAATGTTTTGTTCGCTTACTGGTAGCAGCAGTGGTAGCAACGGTATAGATTGTAAGAGTGCTGGGGTGGATTGCTCGCAGTGTTTAAAACTGCTTAATCACACCTACAGTGCTTCTTAAAAGACCAAGGAAGAGTCTGTTTCTTCCTGCTCTGGTTTTATCAAAGCAGAGAGGACCATATGTTCCACAGCCTCTCTAAGCTCTCTCAGCCAGAGCGTCACAGTACAAATCAGCAGTACACACAGCATTAATTAATGGCCTGGGAGGTCAGCTAAGCATCCCTGTCCCCTCACGCATCCTTCTGGTGAGTCCTTGAAAATCTAGACTGCAGCATCAATCACAGATAATTCCCACATGTAGCTTGGATGACAAGCCACTTTGTGTTGTGCGGATTAAAGAATAAATGAGCAAATGTTTTCAAGTTTTAGTCTCAGACAGGTTTATTTAGAGTTCTGTCAGCCCCTGTTCCTGCATCGGTTCCCGTGGAGTGTCTGACAGCGGGGACCTAAGGTCAAGGCGCAGAGGCTGTCAGAGCTCTGTTCTGACTCCCATCAAGGCTTTTTTCATTGCTTGACAGTGTAATTAAGCTGCTTGGCTACTTTTATGACAATAAGATGTAAATTATACAGTGACACATCTCACTTAGCTTGTTTTTATGTATAATGTATGCTTCCCCCCCGCACTTCCAGGTCTTACATTTATGATCTAAAGCCTTCCCCTGGGCTCAGGAAACTCTGTGAGAATGAACACTTAAAGGCTTGGCATTGCATTTTACCAGACAAATAGGTGCTTTCACCACAAAATCACTTGATGATTTCAGCCAGAGGTGTGTCATTAATTAAATTTACCAGATATTACAGACATATTTGATAAGAGCAGTGGGAAAGCCTAAATGAGTTTTCTTAAATAATCTGTTTGATATTATCAGTTCTTTTTTATCCCCACCTGCCAAGATTCTTCCCTTTGATTCTTGGTACTGTGGGCAGATGTTATCACCACTCTTATCATGAAATTGCACAGCACTGAAGGACAGGATCTGTGGGATGCTGTGGCCTATCTAATGCAAAAAAATACAGTATGTGGGAGGGCAAGGACAACAATTTGTCTCATTGTTTTGAGCACTGGACAGATTTTATTCAAGAGATGTGTGTTATCCAGTTTGACAATACTTGTGTGTTTATTACATGATTTTGTCTTTAGAACAGTACATTACATATTGCATCTAATTTCTTATCATTAAATTATACGTCTCATCTCACATATGCCTGTGCTAGAAGATGTTGATTAATGGGCGACAGTGGTGTGGTTGGGGTAGAGCAGCTGTCTCCCGACCGGAAGGTTGAGGGTTTGAATCTTGGTGCCTGGGGTCCACATGTCGAAGTGTCCTTGGACAAGACACTGAAAACCCCAAGTTGCCCCCGATGGTTAGAGCCATTGGTGTGAGTTGGCGCCGCAGATGGCTGCCTCGGTTCTGTACTGGAAACAAATTTCTTGTGTGTAACATACTTGGCCAAATAAAGGTGATTATCCTTTATTATGTAAGGATTTGCGTTAAGAGTGTGGATACTGTAACTGAGCCTGACCGGATCCGTTGCTACCTGAGGGTTTGGGCTGGGTTCGGACAAAAATTTTGTAATTATGTTCAGGTACAGGTTGAGCTCAGAAACGTAGGCCAAAGATGGCTGGAGCACTCAAATGTCTGCTTTGTTTTAATGATAAGGGGAAAACACAACACATTCAACTGCAGTTGGATTGGATTTGAACATTATATACTAAAAGCTTGTTGAGTCTGGGTTGGGTTTGGACACCACACTTTGAGGCACAGGTTGGGTTTGGACAGAAATATGCGGCCTGACCCATTCTCTAATTTGCATGTGGCTTTGGCGATAGACACCACTTTTTAAATAATGAAATATTTCTATTTTACTTTGATGTCTTTATTCCTGATCAGTTTTCTCAGCTACTGATCCTCAAGTTGGGTTTAGTGCCAGCATTTATTGAGTCTTCATGACATTTTCTTGTTCCAGATTGCACATTGTACGACTTGAAAGAAGGGAAGTCTGTATTGATTCCTGATTCTTCTCCAGAGTTAAGACTGGCTAGATGTTTTCCCCTATCTCCCACAGTTGTTCTAAGTTGTGTAGGATTTGTGAAGTCTGAGGAAAGGCAGCAAAAACAAAACAGTAAATACTGCAGTGTTTTTCATTTTCCGTTGGAAACCCAGCGGGCAAACAGCCACAGCCCAAGCACCGGCTCCTGTCTCATATCACAGCACGATGTCACATTGTTAAAAGCCTCAAAACCCAGCTGCAGCTGTGACTGACAGGTGCAAACTTTCCAACTCCAAAGGAGACAAAAAGGGATTCAATATCGGCAACACAAATGGATGACGTTTGGGATTCTGCAACAGTGACGTGCTGGATATATCTCTCCTCTTTCAAAGGGCGACGTGGGCGAAGGAAATAGCGAATGTGGTGCTCTGATGCTTTCAGCCATTAATCAGTGTAGTGACCCCCGTCCTCCACCTCCCACCACTCCCTCAACTCTTCTCGCTCAACGCCGGCCAGGCATCTAATGCTGATTCGACACATCACACACCCTTGGGCTCTGACTGATGAGCTGAAATCCTCCGCTTTAACCTAAGGCTGTTGATATGGACAAGGAGGAGAGGAGCAGAGAGAAATGCAGTCTCTAGCTGTGATCGTCCATCTGTGAGCATAACCCCGATGAGGCTGACACTGCTGCTGAGGTGGTGGTGGTGTTGGTGAGGAAAGCTTGAAGTGATGTTACTGGATGCAAGTTTGATGAAGACCAAATACACGAAGAACACATGAGGCAAAAATAACACAGATTAGATCACCACGGTGGTGTTGCCAGTACAGGGGATTGAAGATAGCTGGGGAATAGCAAATGAGGGGAAAAAAAAGTCCACCACATGGCATCCCTACAAAAATAGCTCTTTCTCTCGCATCATCCTCATTTCCCAGTTCCTTCCTGAGCAGCTGCTTTGATGGATCATTTTGTCTCCCTAATAGCAGCTCCAAATCCCTGGATGCTCTCCATTTATGTTCTGTGGGAGACTATTTCAATTGAGCTGAATCCATCTAAAAGATTAGCATAGAAGCAAAAGAAAAAGACAGAAGGCTAATCTTTACCCAAGAGGGAATCAACTTGTACTTTATTTAGACTTTTCCTTGCCTTTTAAGTCAATGCTTTGTCAATATTCGGTATAGCTGCTGCTTGCATTTTGATTTTTGAAGGAGCCTGGTATAAAAGATGCAGTCCTCCAAGCTTACAGAGGCCTTTCAATCATGCATGAGTAGTGGATAAGAGATGGAAGCTGCCGTGGCCCGCCACTCTCTTTTCCTCTCCGTCTAGTTTTCATTTTAACTACGGGGAAAAAGATGAGAGAGATTTTGTATCACACCCACCACTTCATCACAAATATCAAGAGCGGAAAAAGAAAGCGAGTGATGTTTTGAACAGTTGTCTCTGCCACAGTAGATATATTTACAGTCTCCGAGACATATCAGCCAGAGTGAGTCATGTGCGATAGCTTCAGTCTGTCAGTGAGTGGTGCATGAGTGACTCTTTGTTTGGTAAGAGTTTGCACAGCACATGATTTGATCATAATTTGTTGACATGACAGTTTATCATTTATAACAGTCACATTATACATCAATTTGACATTTATTGGTCTCTACTGCATATCAGATTTCAAATCAAATTTTCACAAGAACATTTAGAATCAGCTTTAGATTTGTGTCTCAGCTTTTGTGGTGTAGGTCCTTTAGTAATGTATTGTAGGGACAAGGGTCGATAGCATTTTTAATCCAGTTTCTGTATTTTGAATCTGAATTTTTTCAAAACCCTTGTGCAATCTTTTATGTAATTTTGTTTGGCCAGGGGTTGGCACGGTGACGCAGCGCTTAATCACATCAAGAAGGTTCCGGGTTCGACCCTCGCAGCCTTTTCTGTGTGAGGATTGCATGTGCTGCTACCTGTGCCTTTGTGGATTTTCTCCGCCAGCTTCCTCCAGAAGTCCAACTGTCACACAACTGTCTCCATCTTTCTTGTGTACAGTTACCATGGTTACCAGTGTTTATAGTGAGGTTTATGGAAAAAGCCATTTGTATACATACAGTGTCACTGCTTTGAAGCACAGCAAGTGATTTAAAAGTTACATTATATTACATTTATACAGGTCTAGTTCTTTAGCAAACATCTATAGGTGGATTTAGACGGTTGACTGCCCACATGTGGTATAAGCTACTAATTCCTTTGGATAGTAACAAAAAATATTATCCAGCTGGAACAGTACACCCACATCCATAGTGCTAACACTAAATGTTAAGTTATCATTAATGTAATACGCTGTCTGCATTTTTCTAGTTTGGCTCAGCTGTTTTTTTTTTATCTTGTCAAATTTGGATTGTAGATCAGTTTAATTCATAAATGAAGAATGTAATGTTGACTGTTGGATGGTTGCTTATTAAAGGCAGTTTTATCAGATTCAGCAGCCAAAGTGTTTGAACATGAGCTATTTTAGGTACTGGACATAACTTGTCAGCTTTTTACTTGTCGGGGGGGCATTTCTTGCCCATCTGTCTATCTTCCATGTCATTTAGTTTTTATTTGTTGAGGAAAATTTTAGATTGTTTTAAAATGTTAGTCACATGTTTTCATGAAATGTTTAAGGGCATAAGGATGAATATGGAAAATGAACAGAGCTGAGTGCAGACAGCAATCATTTGAAAGTTTGTATAATGTCAGTTTCAATTCAAGCACCAGGTCTTACTGTAGCCAGAGTGAATGAGAGGTGTACTTGTATAACCACGGCGTGTTAAAGCTGAGTCTGGACCACATCAGTCTTAAGATGTCGTCATCTTAACCTTGGCTCTGTCTCCGTCCCTGGTTTCCCTTGCCATTTCAAGCTCATCCTCTGCTTTTTGTTGTTTTTTTGATTTTCCCCTCTGCTCCGCCCTCACTCAGCTCAACTGCCCCTCGTCTTTGTGATCATCTCGCAGCATTTAAGCCAGCTGTCTTGGTTAGCTACTTGGTTGGGTTTAGGCAGAGATATTGGGTTGGGTAAAAATGGTCAACGGCACAAAACACAACTTGCAATTTAGAATCAAACATCACTTAACCCAGCCTCCTTCTAATGTTGACTTTCTCCTTTCATATACAGTACTACTTCAGACCTTGTTTTGTGTCCTAATTACTATGGCCACAAGACATCACCTGCTTACTACTGGCGTACATCTATCAGTGATAACAACCTCCTGGCCTCCTGGGAGGTACAGCTGGTCCCTACTGAAAAGCAGTGATAATGACCATTGACTGGTGTGACAACATTTCATTCGGCTTTTCTGCTGCTCTATATGGTTGATAATTGGTGTTCACTTTTAGTCAGTTGTTGGTTCCCATGTTCCAGTTGACACAAAATACAACTCAAAATAAGTCAAGATTCAAGGTGTTACAAGTCCCACATGTCAGTATAGTTTAGTGTCAGGACAAGATCATTTTCAGTAAGAGAGAAGTCGTACTTTGAAGTAAAAAAAAAAAAGACCTTACAGTAGCTGTTCATTCGCATTTGTTTGGCCTTTGTTTGGTTTTTGATGCTCCATGGTTTGTTTTTGTAGTCAAATAAATGCATCTCGATGTAGAATCTCTTTGCACTTAAAATATTCAAATAACACCTGGCGCTGTGCTTTTTTGCTTCGCACCATCAGTGAAAACAGCTCTGGGTGTTGAAGAACATCACAGCTTGACTGTGTGAGTGGGCGGAGACGAGGGACACTTTCGGGTCTCTTAGATGGAGCATGCTGTGTGGGACACCATGTTGTCACATTATGTTACAGACAAGAAAGGAAATGGCTGGCCAACATCAGCAGGGCAAAGCTATGCAAGGGAGCATCTTGTACAATGCCAGGAACATTGATGGCTTCGGTCCCCTGGTGGACCGAAATTGAAAAGTGAACGAAGAGGCTGAACTCATCTTCTTCTTTCAGAGTGCACTGTGAACACAGCGACAAATAACAAAGGTCACAAACAGTTTTATCTGTGTGCCGTCAAAATGATTCACAGTCTCAGTGGATATGCTCAGTGACTATTGCAAAGTATTAGAATAACCATGCAGCTCTTTAATCATCATAATGTTGCTATTAGAGGGAGATTTAGAGCACTTTGTGTGCCTTTGAGACAGCAATGCTATAAATTAGTTTTTACACTTGTATTGTAAATTATTGAACCCTGTGGTTGGACAAAGCGATAGTTTGTTTTACTGAGAATGCAAGGAATGTTCCCAGTTAAACATCCTTGTCAAATTACCTCATCTTTTCTTTCGAACTTCAGAGTTTTTATTGGGTCTGACAAATAAAATATTACACATATAAATGATTGAACATTCACCGTGTGAAATAACCACATTGGGAAATGCTAAATTTATCTTTGAATTACAGGTCTGCTGTTACATCCACATTCAGATACAGCCAAACCAGAAAATAGAACTGGTCACTTCCCTGAAATAACAAAATGATATTGTCTCATTTTCCTCCAGTGATATCTGGCGAGGCAGGTAGTTTTGGTTTTATGTGCCCAGAACCGTGCCACCCTAGTAGAATGTAAATGAACATGATATTTGAAAATAATAATCAACAGCAATGTGTCCATTCAGAAACAATGCTCCAGATAATTTCTGTGTTATTTAGAAAGCATTTTCCAATAAAACAGTTCACATTAGAGTCTGTGGATTATCCAGAGCAAATAGGATTATTTTTTTCAGTGAATGTTGCTGTTGAGCTTTTCAAATGTCATTTTTAATGGCATGAGCACCACAAATACAAAATAATTTTATACCTCCCCATTGTACTCGAGTAGCAGCTTAAATGTTTTTATCTAAAAGTAAAGTTAAAACAGTATATTGTTACACATTAAGTGGAGAACAACTATATGTTTATGATTTAGACAAAATAATCCTTATGCAGGCTCTGGATAAATAGCATCATTTAAACAAAATCCTCATCCCGAGTGCTTCTGGGGTTACAGAGCCACACCAAACGCCAAGCCAATTTAGATGTTCACTCTGTGCAACGACACAAACAAGCAGGAGGCAAGGGTCACAGGGCCAAACCCCTGGTTTGAAGTCCCAGTTTCTTTCTTACCATGAGTGACTGCATTCTCTACTCCCTCAACCTCCTCCAAATTAGGCCATCACTGTGGTAACGCTGGGAAACTGCCAAAAGTTGAGTGGATTGTGGGATGCAGCAGGACCAATTGATTGAGGTCAACGCAAGAGGTCAGCATGCCATTTTCAGAGCAAAGTTCCCGTTACCTTTGGCAAACAATTTCTTGTCCCTTGGCTAGCAGCCAAAGTAGTTTGTGAGCTCTTTTACTTCCCTCTGAGGTATTTGAGGCTCACTGTGTGGAACTCCTTGAATTTAATTAGCCTAGTGGGCTTGTGATAATGACACTTTCGTCACATTTCTCCTCGGAAATCCACTTCCTGTGCTTAACAGGTCTGTTTGAAACCTTTGAGACCTAGGTTCTCTAGTTCTCTTGAAAATGGCAAGATATAAAGCCCACGCATGCTTTCACCTGGCTGTTAGTTTCAAAGTGGCCCTGTGGGATAGTGACAATAGATATCTGTGGGTGCAGTTATTAAAAAGCTGGCGAGTGGCATTTAAAAATGACAAAGGGTCTTGCCACTTGTAGGGCCTTCAGCACCTGGCTAGTTATTTAAGTACAAGATACACTCTCCTGTCTGACAGCTGAATGAGCTCTGTGAATAATATGTAAGTAGGAAAAACTTGTAAATATTTGCTGGCAATAGGTCAGTAGGAGGTTAATGCTGTTTTTTTGTGCAGTGACAGAATAAAGGCATTAGATTCAGTCACTTAGGTCATGTCAAGCCAGTACAGTAGCTACTACGTATTAAATTCTGATGAGACATCAGTGGGCTAGTCATGGGTGGTGGTGTCAGGGTGGTGGCACCGGCCACCCCCAGAATCTGATTGGCCGCCCATGGCCAGCACACTGATGTCAAATGTCTCAAAATGTGATGCTTGTCAGTAGTAATAAAGGAAAAACAATGGCAAATGGTTGCCTTAAATACAACTAACATGGTGCTTTACAATTGATATTGGTCAAACTAGTTTTATTTTATATCATGCATGCAGCATGATATTTGTATCGATTTCTCCAAATGTGTACTTGGCATGATTTGCCTCAGTGTGAAGGGAACTGCTGTGCAGCAGTGATGTCTGTGGGCAGGACTTAAGGAGCTAAAGTTAGCTAAAGAAACAGTTTGATTTTTAATAATGTACTGCTTATTATTTTATAGAACTAGGGGTTTAATTAACCTTTTACATGCATTTCAACTATGTCACCCCTGTCTGAGTCTCTGCCCAAGCCTGGCCATCTCATCCAAAATTTTCTAGATCCGCCCCTGGTGCTGATTGCTTTGTAGCACACTTGAAGGAACTCTAAAAACACATACAGCTTGTCATTGCACTGCTGCTGCACAACAACACTTTATTAAACATCTGACGAAGTACCTAAATAACTATGAAGCCCCTAGATATAATATTCTGATGAAACCTTGGTGTTGTGATTGGTTTGAACATTGTGACAGACCCAAAGGAACTCTAGAAACACTTAGAGCATGTAATTGCTGTGATCCTATTAATAATTTACTTTGTGTATAGAAATATTATCAGGGCTCTACATTTTCAATCCTGATGTTAATATTTCATTTTACCTTGCCATGTTTTTGTAATTTTTGTGGCTTGTTTGCATCTATGATAATGCTGGGTTGAACCACTTGACCATACTTCAGTTGCATGTGAAGCACTTTGTAAATTAATTTGATTGTGACTTTTGATTATTTGAGTGTGATTGCAAAATGAGGGTGGGGCGATGTGGTGATGAGAAGTGAGTAAAGCAAAAAAAAAAAAAAACCTTCATTGAAGGAAACAGGTTTTCAATGTCCGACCAAACCTTTTAATTTTCCGCTTCATTAGGGGCTCCAGTACTGGTACTGTGAGCCCAAGGCCAAGGGCACTTGAGGCAGAAGTAGACCCTTTAATAGCCTGTTTACAACCAGACTTGGGCAGCATAAGGAGCAAATAGAAAGACTGAGCTTGATAACAGTTTAAAGCTGCAGTGAATGATACAAGAATTTGCATACTCACAGAGGTCAAATTTGCTGAACAAGACCCACATTGACTGAGGTTTATGATCCACATTTTTTTATTTTCCGGGATATGTGTTTGTAATGAAGCATAACTGGAAACTGCTGCCCTCCTTTGTGGCCAATTGTTAGGTCAGAAATGTGTGTTCAGTACAGTAAACAAAGTCAAGTGCGGTGCCAGTGTTGTGCATTACTGTCAAAACTAATCAGTTTGTTCATATTCTAGAATGAAAATACATACACACGCACTACAGATGTTTAGGAATAACTTTTGATTTCAAACACTTGAAATGATAAAGATATAATTTATCAGATTTATGGAACCACTGAGTTGAGCAGAGCTATGAAAAATGCTGATGCAGTACTTTGTCACTGCTTTTCAGCTCAGCAGACCAGAGCTCATAGTTTAAAAAAAAAAAAACCCAAACAAAAAACTACAGTCATTTTACTCAAAATAATGCATTAGGACTGCAGTTTTCATTTGAAGTAAAGACTGATCATTTTTAACTTAAACTGAGGATTAAAGAGATCAAATTCTTTTTTCAGACAAATGGAAGGAATGTACAATACATCAGGTGTCCCCGATTGTTCAGTTGAGGTTCCTTATCTCTCGTCATCTTTTTTTTTGGAATGGAGATAGTGACATGATGATTTAAAAGTAGCCTGTGTTTTAGCACCTTAGTGACTTTTGACAGCGCTTTCTTTCTCCCTCTGCCTTCTTTTTTCTCACTTTCAGCTAAATTCTGTCAGACCATGTAATACATGCAAGGTTACACGTTGTCTCTACAAGGACTAAAGGCATAGAAAGTAATGGACCTTGACTGAAACAAGTGCGAATTTGGAGTAAAATGGGAACAGCAGAGCTGCCGAGTGTGGCCAAAGCTGCAGCAGCTGTGATGTGAATTTATTCCCAGCAAATGTGTGGCCTGAACCTGCAAACTGTAAACACAGGTGGAAGTCCAGCTGAGTACTAATACGTTCTGACATCAGATTACATACCTGACATAGGGCACAACTTGGCTGGTGCAAGTGTTCGAAGGGTGGATTCACATCCTGTTCCCTTTGTCTTTTCGGTCCTTTTCTCTTTGTTACTCTCATCAGCCTCTGTCTTATGAATTAAAAAGGCCAACTGTTAACATAACTCTCAGATGACCGGGAATGAGGGCAGTACAAATGCATGCTTTTGGCCTTTTGGTGATGTGTTGCTTGCTCTTTTTGTTTATTTCCAACCGACTGCGTGCCTCCACGAGTACAATTTGGCATTGAAAGTTCTTCCAAGTCATTGGTCTTGACAGGCTGTCCCTGGGCTTTTTCTGCTGCCCAGGGTTGACCCTAATACTGTACCTTCACATACTACCATGTGGAACAGAGTGCACATGGCAAGGGTGAGTGTGTTGGGTTATGGGGGTTATGAGCTATAGATTGTAGTGGGGGTTCTTGTATGGAGTAGAAGGAACAAAGCATGAGAAAACTGGCAAATATATCAATTTAGAGTTAAAGTTTGGAACAAAAGCTGATATAGAGATTATGTGGGAGAGTTTACTAAATAGCAATGTAGAAAATATTTTATAGATGATGCATAGAAATTGTGGAATTGTTGGAGAGAATATGATGCATTGTACACTAGGGAAATGTTGTAGTAATGGAGAGATATGAAGCCTTTGTACCCTTTGCCTTGGTCTTTGAACCTATCATGCACCAGTGCTCTGTCTGTCTCTCTGTCCACTGGTCTTTCTGCCTCCCGTTGGCTCCCTGAGATGCTGTGGAGTCCCAGAGGAAATAAATCCTCTTCCAAAACCTCTCCCAGCTGGCTCGCCTTTCGGTGGCCTACTGTCAACATCCCCTTGCACAGCAGCACTGCCATCTGGAGCGTTCTCCCTCCCACTCTTTATTGTTTTCTCTTGTGGTGTTCACACAGATACTGTCTCTTTCTTTAATGTGCAAACACACAACTATGTGTGTAAGAGCACACACAATGCAGTGAATACTCAGTGGAGCCCACAGAGGACGGCAGCCTCGCACTGATGCACACCGAAACAACTGGAAGGCAGGCTCATTTGTTTTTGTCTAGAGATGAAAACACCACATGTGATGGTCTAAAGTCTGTAAATAGGACAGCACATATTAATAAGGGATATTTATTCTGTTTGATATTCTTTTTGTGTGCTCACAGAGACCAGCAGACAATAAAATGAGTTGGCTGTTAGGACAATGGCCTTTTACAGGTCAGTGGGCATTTATTTTTGTTTCAGTTGTGCCAAGGAAATAAAACACAGCCATCCTCCTGTCCCAAGTAGGACATTGCTACACATTTAAATTAGCATAGTAAAGGTCAGCGTTGCTGTGTTTTGTAATTCCCCCATTTCTGTGGTGTGACTCACTTGTGTTAAGTAGATTTGGACAAAAGAAATTTGCATCCAGTTCAAGGTGACCCCATCTTGTTTTGACATTCAGTGTGGTGCTCTGACTTCTCATATTATGCTCTGTGGCTTTAATACATTAAGGGTGTTTTCACACTTGGACCCTTTTAAATGAACCCAACTCAGTCCTCTTTAAAAAGAACCAAAAAAAAGGGGGGGCCCAGTACTTGTGTGTTTACACTGAGTACATTTGAAAGAGCACTCAGTCCTCTTTCTGTTCATACTATAGTGCCTCTCGAGCTCTCAGACCTTTATTGCATTCACATGCAGCTTTTATGTCAAAGGATTCTCTACTTTATCTCTTTATTGTGCGTGTTAAAGTACTTCTGACATAGTTTCTGATGCCGTACTGCAGTGGTGTTCTAGTAAAGCCCCTCACTCCCATATGAGCTGAAAACTGAAGGAAACCCTTAGCGTGTCTGTGCATTATAGACAGTTGTAGTTTGATGTGCTCTTTGTTCGTCTGAGTTCATTTGGAGTGCTCACGCAAAAAACTAATCACTCTGAGTTTGTCTTGAGGGCTGTAAGGGACCAAGTGTGAAAACAACCTAAAAAGATTCACTGCATTATAACTTCCATACCTGATGGACTGACATCAATTCTGCATCAGCTAGAAGCCCATATGAAAGCAATGTTCCACTTGTTCTTATTTATTGGTCACCTCATACAGCTTGCCACATCGTACTATATTATGACTGCTTAAAATTCCAATAAATGCCAATTCCTCAGTGTCAGATACAGTATTCAGCCAGGATCAATCGCTTGCACAGAGCAATAGCTGCATGACTTGTATGCTAGCTATTGCTGTTTTAGAGTTTCATCAGGATTCAGTAGCCTGTATCTTCAGTGTGTGAGCGATGGTGGGACGCGACAGGAGGGACAAGTAGAGGAAAGAATAATTACTGGGCCTCCCCCAAGTCATTCACGCTCCAGCAGGCCCAACAAAAAGGACGCTCTCATGCACTGTTATTATGAAATGAAAAATAGGCAGCAGATCAGTACAGTGACAGGCCTTTTGGTGTATTTACCTGTCATTTGTCTAGTTTTGGAGAGGTGTGGACACTGCAGTTTGAGGTGGCACACCACTACTGATGATATCAGTTTCTGAGGCTCTGCTTTGTGTTGTAGATGGATGTGCTGCGCTGCAAGTGTTGGGTGTAATCTAACTACCTGGTAGTTGTTGGACACAGCGAGGAACACAGTGTATTTCAGATGTAATGCGTTTGAAGGCAGGTTTAATTAAACAGTGAACAGGCACTTGCAAACATTGATTGTTTGTGTACCTGCATGCTAAGAATAAGGACGAGACCATTCAGTTGCAAGGATACTCTGTTTTAATTAGTGGCTGGAATCAAAGGCCACATTTCAACATGGAGAATATGAATTGAAATGTATTGTTACTTCTATGTCTGTGATTATTGGCTGTAAACAATAATTAAACCTACACTGAGTGTGCGTATCAGTACACATAATCTGAACCCAGACTCTTTCATTCATTAAGTAAAGCGATTTCTGAATTTGTCTTGTGTACTGGGTCAGTTTGAACCAGCTGTCATGCTGGCTTTATTCATGATCTTCAAATGATATTATTCTATTTCCCTTCAGGATAGTTTATTGAGCTTAAAGGTTTTCACCATCACTTCAGTTAAATGGCAATTACACACTCAAAAATCATCCTTACTATAAAATAACACCATGGTGACATTAACAAATGTTCATGCACTTGGTTGATGTGTGTGAGTCTCAGCTTGGACCAATAAAGGGAAACTAAATTGGAAAATTGTAAGGAGACTGAAACTGTCATCAGTAAGCAGTAACCTTTGTGTAAACTGTAAAAAATTAGATCTAATGTCAATACCATTCATTCTGGAACAGACTAGACAACTTTGTTTTGTTTTCCATTTTCTAAAATTACTTAGTTTTCTCACAAAATGTTATTGTTGTCAGTGGTATTTTGGCATTTTGAATTCAAGGAATATATAGTAGAGATTAGTGCTGTAACTAACAATTGACAGATTGATCAATTACTAAAATAATTGATTAATCTGTCAATTATTAAGCCTGACCAGTTGATTAGCCGTTTCAGATTTTCTGTCGTTCTAAGAGCTGTAATTGACGGCATGCACAGACATTTTTCTACCCTGCCTCTACTTTCGGCATCTGCAGTGAAATTCATGGGGGAACATTTCCATATTTCAATTTTTGAAGAGGAAAAAGAACTTTTCAGAGCTCCTCAAGAACATTTTGTCAGAAAGACTGATGTATAAAATTCAGTTACAACAGTCAAATGGCTGTAGTGACATCTCAATGATGGACTGTCACTTTCTGATTATAACAGCTTTAACCGCAATCCATCTTCACAAAATCAATATAAACACTAGACTTCAGATTTGACTGGAACTGGACACACATGCTTTGGTTTTAATATTGTCTGCAGGATTTTGTGTCACACTTAACTGTCGATACACTAACAGATGGTGTTTGCTACATCAGCAACCTGTCGTAGACAGCCTCAGATGCAAGTGCATCTTGAGAAGAAAATTGTACAGATGAAATTGTGCCTCAGACTTTTTATTCTGTATTGTTGAAGTCCAGCATGTGCTTGTTATTACTATCTGACATGTGTTTGTGCTAGCGACCATCACAATCATCTGTTGCAAAAGGTTTACTGTCAGAAGTAACTTCAAAGCAATCAATTCATGCCAACACTCAGAATGATACGCTGCCCGTTATTTTCCGGCATGGGCAGGAATACTGAAAATGATAGTGGTATATGCATTGAAAGTAGTCAATTTGCCCAAGCGATCTCTAGAAAAAGATCATGTCTGTTGACCAACGCGTTTCAGGCTTTGCAGCACATGTGCTATAAACTCATTTGCTTTCAGCCCCCCCCACTTTACCTATGTCAATACACTCCCCCTGGCACGCATCACTGCTATGCTCACCTCAAAACACAATCATTAAAAATAAATACATAATGCCGATGGCAGTGAAGCAGGTGGGAGTGGTAGCAGTGTGAGCCTGTGCACTGACTCATGCTACCGCCCACTGACTGAATGCATGTACTCAAAACCACCGTTGACTTTATGGATTTCAGACATTGATTTTCTTATTTTAAAACTTAATGAACTGTAAAGAAAAAAAAAGAAATAATTCCCCTCATCTAGTGGGCTGCTTTTCCTTTGTGGCTGACATTAATAGGTTAGTTTGCCATGCATAATTCAAAGGTTTGTGATTTCATTAATGGACAGAGTGGCTTCACAGGACACTGTAATTATGATATACTGTACATTAATGCCCTGGCAGTGATCTATTACTACTCTCTAAACACATACAGTGTGCTCTTACAGCACAACAAGGGAAATGAGCACCGTAGCTACATTATCCTCCATGGCACATTTGATCCTTAAATGGCAAAAATTGGAACATTTTTATTTTTGGCCTCTGAGACTGTCTTCCTGTAAAAATTAGTCTATGTCATTTGTGCCAGCACCTTATTACGACCAACAGTGTTGTAGTTGGGCAGCATCTGCAGGTCAAGCCAAATCTAAACAGTATGATTTCTTTAGAAATTGTCGGCTTGAATAATTTAAATTGTAATTAGATTCAATTGAAATGAATTATTTATTCATATTGCCATATTTGTCATATTTATTTTTTCGTGAAAGAACCAAGGATGATTTTTATTGTCAGATGTGCCACTGAAGAAAACTGGGCTAACAGTTGTTTGTTTCCCTGAGAATTGTAAGCATCTACTTTTTTCTCTGAACTTTCTCTCTGAAAATCTTGTTGAAGCCACAGCTAGTCCTAATTATTGTATCCTGAACTGAGCAACATAGACAGCCACAGGTTTATGCAGGGCCTTCTAAATGATTTTGTTCTGCTTGGCTGCACACTTTAATGAAAGTGTAAATGCTTTTGGAATGGTGGAATCAGCTGAGTTGGGCGGATTAGCACTTCCTTTTTCGCCAGCCTTGATGTTTAATTACCACAAGTTTTTTGTTTTTTATTCATCTGTTACTTTTTCTTTTCCCACTTTTAGACGTTTCAGATTTAGCCCAGGGCCTTGAGTAATTGGCATATTTGGGAGCGGTGAGGGAAAACAAGGATGAAGAGTCTGCATGCTTCCGTCTGCCAGACAGAAGATGTGTAAAGGTAGTTTGGGGGCAGCCAATCGTTTTATAATAACATTGTTTTCCACGCAGACATCTCCGATGAACATCTAAGGCAAAACACAGCTAATTGGATATTTATAATCAGATTTTTAATTTTTCTATCTCCTTGTCTCTGCACTCTCATTCCTCACTCCTGTCCAGGCACCTGTTTACACTCACATAAAAGCACATCCTCTGTTTTCTCCTGTGAAATCAGGTTTAGATTATCATTACACCCAAATGGAGGAGTAGGTTTAAGTCACCTGCTGGCTTTGACCTGCACTTAGCATTTAAATGAGGCCAGGCTTGGCTGTAATCTCATTACCAGGCCACCTGATTGTATTTGATGTAAAGCCTGGGCAATAATAAGGAACCCTCAAGGGTTGAGGAAGGGTAAGATGAGGCTTGTCCTGCAGCCCAGGTAATTTACTGCAGCAGAACAAGATGGAGGGACTGTGTTATTATAGACTTGATCGCTTGGCAGGCATGCTGGTAATTGATCTGTGCTCTGCAAAAGAGCTCAGCGGTGATGGCGGATGCGGAAGAAGAATTCAATGCAGAATGTAATACATACTGTATAACAGTGAGACTGATCCATAATTTGGAAACCGAGATGAGAGAGAGAAGAGAGTTAGACAAGTGAATATTGATTAAAAATACTCCCTGTGACAAACGTTTAGCAAATCGTATGAGGGGAGAAGGCTTTTTAGACTGGCACCTGCTGATAACCGCTCATCCAAAGCATCAGTCTAATAGAAATACTGAATTCAGCAATTTGGAGGAAATGCAGGAAGAAACTCTATCAACTGTATTACACAGAAGTGAACATAATACCAAAAAACTGTCTGCATTCTTAGCTTTCTCTCAAATCTCAAAAGTCATTCTGAAGATGACCCTCATTAACAGATTGAAAATCCCCCTCCTCACCAACAACGGTGACTAGGTTATTGTAGCACATACTGTAAAATGGTTCCAATCATGGGTTTAATTGCTATTAAAATCCTATTATGTCCTTTTCAAAAAGCCTTAATTTCTTATCACTAATTTTAAAAACTCTTCATAAAACAGGTTTCATTGTTTTGATAGCTGTGAGTGCATGTGTTCAGACCCATTTCAGTGAAATACAACCCAGGTCACTTCTGTCTCAATGATTATTTGCCTTTTGTTGTCTACATTGTGCGGTTACCACAGTGATCAGACATCCATTTACATAAACGAAGACATGGATACAAAAATAAGATCATGCACAGAAATCTTTCCTTTTCTCTTTCAGTTTAACCACTGTGCACAATCCAACACTGCAGCCTGTTTTTATCATTCTCATCAGGAAATTGTGTAATGAGCTGATTCCAAAACATCTCCTCCATCCCTCAACACACCAGGGTAATGCATCTTGCTCAACAAAGGCCCAGATGAATACAAATCCTGATGTGCTCTCTATAAAACTGCAGGTTCTGACCAAACCTTTCTCATGCACGGTGTGATGCCTTTCTGCTTATTGTGTTTGAAGTATTATCTTTACAGGATTTGCAGTGAATTCTCTCTCAACATTTACTAAAATTGTATTTGTCATCTTCACTGGAGAAGGCAGAAATCTTCAAATCCTGCAGAAGATATAACAATGGTGGCGCAGCCCAAATATAAATGTGCCCACAGTTCTTTCTCTAAGCATCTGCTACAAGGCGCTATTGATTGCTGTGCTCGAGGGAGTCAAACCTGCAACAGATAGAAAGTCTTCTAGAGACTCGTGAGCTACTCTAAATAATTCTGGTGTCTTCATTATGGCTGCTTACAGCAGGGTCCTTTGGGGAGCCCAGAATCAATTGGGCAGAGTAGAGCTCTGCTTATTATCTACCAACAGAGTTATTTCTAGTTCTGTGGAATACAGTGAAGTAATTTAATATCTAGGGGGAAGATGGGTGTAAAGGAAACACAGTTTGTGATGAAAAATAATGCCAACCAAATCCAAAGAAAGTTGGAGCTTGAAGTCTGCAAGCTGTTGGCAACATGTCGCAGTGTGGAGTGCAGCATGTATGTTGGAGATAGCTGTGGTGTGGCAGCAGTGTCACTTTGTGCTTGTCAGCACAGTCAAAAAATGTTTTGGGAAATAAAGAGAGATGTCTTTTCACATCAAATATGGCTTTGGCTCTCAAATTAATTTTCTTGTCCGCCACATCGCCCACCCCCCTTCCATCTTCTTGGTCCACTGGTTCTGCAGAGAGTCTGGCGAGGACGCATGTAGGGGTGGTGACATGCAGGTCAGTATGAGTGACTCAGACCTATCAGGAGTTCGGGAGTGGGAAGTGAAAAATACGTTCTGAACATGCAGGCACAAAACACAAACAGCCTTCATTGCCATTTTCTGTGGTTGCTCCATAAATCTGAACTCTAGACATGAATGTTCTGTGACTAAGAAAGCAACAGAGCAAGGACACATACTGTAGCACTGACTCTGTACTGAACCCAAATCTGAGGTTACGGCAGGAAAAACAGAGCTTCAGTTTATTTACTCTTTGCTTTTAATACAAAAGTGACAGGTTTTTTCAGATTGAATTCGAAACACTCTAGCCTTCCATTCTCTCCTGTGTTGTGTTAAATTACCAATTAATCTCATGAGCTACTGTAAGAGCAATATTTTGTCTTACTGTTGCAGAATTTCATTAATGATGTTCATCTGCTTTCCTTCTCAGATTGATTATTCTATGACACTCTCCATTAAAGGCCCATTAGCTACCATTATGCCAGGCCAACAATAACACTCAACCAGAATGCAATTGGAAAAGAGCACAGGATACCAGCGCAATTTGACAGTTACATGATTGTTCGTCATTAGCTGACATTGTCTACGAGACATTGGAATATGTCATTCACTGAAGGGCCGCGATATCTCCTTCCCACTTGAATGGCTTTACATGACAGAGGACATCCTTCTCACATTCCTACAGTGCTCTCCGTCTCTCCACATTGTCAATAGGGGGAGGGGGAGAAGGAGCACTCACTAATGACAAAAGATGCAGTTCATTTAGTGTAAGTGTAAAACATCTACACTAAATATCCTCTCCTACACTGAGGCCTTTGATTAAGAGATTTAGTGAAATCACTTCAAAAGGAGAGTGTCAAGAAAAAGAAATACAGTATATGCTGTTTTCCCAGTGCCTGCAATCTCATTCTTTGGCTGTGTATGATAGATTAACAAAAAGGTGAATGGGTGGTCATTACTTGATACAAAAAGAAAAGTGTATAAACAGCTTATTTCTTAAGTTGCCAAAGTTACTATAGACTGGTTGAACTTGGCTATTAGCTGTGAAAACTTAGAAGCCAGCTGTCTACATGAATAATTAAATTTGAAAATTTCCATTGTTTCCAGGAGACTGGTTATTGTTTTAGCAAAGTGTGCTTGTCTTTCTTTTTTGTTTGTTTTTAGCTTTTCTACTTAAGCTTTTATAAAGATTAGAATTTATAAGCATCTGTCTCACAGTTGCATTGTGGTCTTGAAACCTTGATGTCGGTGCACTTTTTCTCTTCATTTTTCACTTTGACTATACGGAATAAAGCACAATGTGGTGCTTTATTCTCTAGAGGGCATCATGATTACTGACAACACTAAGAATAATAACAAATTAAGTTTGAGAATAGAGTTTAGAATGTCTGAAACATTGTTATTATGGGTTGCCCTGTATCTTAATCACTAAAGTGATGAGCAAATCCATTACAATATCATTACTGTACATATTATGTTCCTATGATATAACAGCCAATCACAGGTGTTGCAGTGTGCGTTGCCATGATGTGTAGTTACATTTCTGGAGAGGCACATGTCAGGCTATGGTGTAGGGTACACGGCTACGCATTGCCTACATCGTATGCAAAACCATAAACCAGCCGTAAAGGGCACTACCTTCTGATCGACAGGAAGTGTCAGAGGATGAGACCTGTCCAAAAAAAAAACGAGAGGAGAGGAGGAGGAGACGGTAGCACATTATGAAGAATTAAAAGGAAGCAGTTCTGGTTGTGCAGAAGATGGCACCATAACATACTCTGCAAGAGCAATGCTAACACTGTGCAGTGGAAACACAAACGTGTGTGGGGGCCAGGCAGCCCGGGCCAGTGGTTACTGGCCTCAGCAGGTTTCCTATGGCAGTGGAAAGACATCTTTAGTGCGCTCTGAGTTGCTTTGAATTTATACGCATATACTGTATTTGCATGTCTTATGGGAATGTTGAGTACCAGTGAGTCAGCTTCTGTTGTGTGTAATTGTACTGCATATATTTAATATATATTTTACATATATTCTGTGAGAACAAATGGGGAATTACAATCTGCAAGTAATTATATGGTGGGTGACTCCCCTCCCAGCATCTGTCATTTGAATCACAGTGTTGAATCCCATGTTTGTTCAGTATCCCATCGTGAGGAGAGACTGAGAATTTTAATTTGCCTTTTGTCTTTGCCCGGGCACTTGCTGAAAATAAGCCAATAAAATTTCATTTTGCACACTGTCTAAGGGATCAAGCATTCATAACTTTCTGAATGAATTTCTTAGTGTAAATGACAGGAAGTCACCCAGGGAAAGGGGCTCAGTATAAATGTTGACATTGTGATCAAAGGAAAATGAAAGAGCAAAGATGACTAGAGGAGCAGGTAGAATGGTCGACTTTGGGGAAATTAAAGTGAATTCTTATCATTGCTCACATCCATTGTGGACACAACTTCTGTTGTCTATGCTCACTAATGTTCAAGCATGACTGCATCTAGGCAACTGTGCAAGTAGCTTCACAGTAGCAGAAGAACATTCTGCAATCTTCATCTCCTGTCTGCACACAAAATACAAGCTACCACTGAGATTTCCGTTTCGTTTTACACCAGTTTAAGTGGGCGCTATACATATTTCTTTAGTGTTCTGTGATGTCATTTTTTATGCACCATTAAAACCATAAAGTGTTCCTTTACCAAATAGGTGCATCAGGAATCTCTGATGCACATTAAGTACTTTTAAACTAACTGTGCTTCTCTATGGTGAATAATATAAAGGAGCTACGTGTATTTATATGAAGAGCATGTTCATGGTGCTTCTGTGTGCACATGTAGGTCAGGGACTAGGCATGACAAATGATGCAGCGGTCTGAATTTATCCATGCACAACTCGCTACATGGATACAGTACACTGCAGCTCAGCAATCACACTGCACCCCCTCTGAAACTAACCGATTAATGCTGGATGCACATTGTTATGCGCTTGAAACCTTTAATTTCATCTGTGTGTTATGAAATATTGCAGTATTTCAAAGTTTTATTACAGTGATGACCTCCATATATATATATGAAAATGCACCGACCTTGTCTGGTGTCATCCAACTAACAATGGCAGCAATTTAATACTTAGTGAAATTCATGAATGAAAGGATAAGGTCAGTCATTTTCTTTATTAACAGTATTTTCAACACTCCCTGTACAAACATTAAAACTACCAATGATTTGCCTCTACCCACTGTTAATTGGCACTTTTGGACCAAACACTCCTAGGGACTTTGTTCTGGGGACTACCCCACTGGGCAGCTTCCCCAGGAACTCCATAACTTCACAGGCATTGTGTCTCTGTGTGGGGAGTGTTTAAAATACTGTTAATATAGAAAATGACCAGACTTTAAGAATTCTCACAGAGCGTGTGGTGTATTGGTGTGAAAGACTTTGGAACAGTGTCTGGATTTTAAGATACATCAGTCATTCACAGGGCTGCACTATTAAACTGTTCTGAATCCCTAGGGTTCAAGTTGCATGTCAGCCACAGGATTCTGATATGATACTTTGACATTTCTAAAGTACAAGTATTCACATATTTCACTGGGGCTGATGACCATTCTTGTTAATAATGATAAACATGGCAATTATATAAATAATAAAGTGCCGGTATTTGTTATTTTCTCATTTCCATACATGCCTAAACAGAGTTTCACTGGCAATATTGTGTGAAATCTGTGGTCTGACACAAGTTAATTAATTTTTTTAATTTAGTTCTTAAAACCAGTATGTGACTATGCAAAACTGTGATATTCAACAGCTACAGTATGTTGCAGAGCCCACTGGCATCTCTATTAGCATCCACTCAGCGGGCCCAGTGGAGGCCAGGCACTCAGAGCAGCTTCTTCTAGTGCTGAGGAAGAGATGCCAAGCTGACTTCATTATGCCACAACTGGCTGCAGATGCCCTAAAGTGCTCTCTAGTCCTTCTTTCATTTTCATCCACCTGAATCTTCTCATCATTTCAGCCATCAAAGCACTGGCATGTTTTCTGTTTTAAAACTGCATGAAGCAATATTGTTGATGTTAACACTATATCAAGTGATGCTCAGTAATTTAAGAGCTTGCTGTTTTTGCTGATTCCACTTAGAATCAAGAGTTAGGAGCAGTTGCAACCAGATGTCTATAAGTAAACTTACCGGTTCATCTGCTGCTACCTCAGCACTCTGTCCCCTCCAGGTCACAGCTAAATACATATCTTTAATAAAGTAATATACAGTAACAAACAATAGAATTTCATTATTTTATCATCCAATCCAAGTCTGCTAAATAATAAATGAGTGGACTACACTGAATAACATGTAAGAGTGCTAACTTATTGACTTTGTTCTCCTTCAGCTCTGCTATTTATTTACCTGTTGCCATGGTGAATCACAGCTTTTTGTAGACAGGCTTAACTCAGACTGAACATACTCAGATTTGATTCTGATCAGTTGCTATAGACCTGAAAACCCAGAGTTTTCTGCTTCAGTATATCTGTAGCCATAATTCCTCTTTAAGCAGCTCCAGATATTTCTTACTGATTATGCGTGATTATGTAAAGATAGACATAGACAGAGATGGTAAGCAGTCACAGGGTAAACAGTGCATGTATGTTCATGCACAACGTTGTTATTGATATGTTGCATCAATGACTGAGGGAGTTAGCTTGACAAAGAATTCAGTCAACACACTCAGCTGAACCCTAAATACACATAGGCCTATGATAAGCACCGTCACAGGCCATTTACATGGACCATTTACTTGATATGCAGAAAATGAAATCTACATATAAATCTGACAAGTTAATCTGACTCGCCGTGTTTATGTAATTGAACAACAGACATTAGCACATCTGCTTGCGGACACATTATATGGTTCCACTATTTACATTTTTTATCTGTTGCCTTTGGGGGAAATTAGGCTGTTGTCAAAGGTAGAAAACAGTAAATAAAACAATGAACAAAACTAATAAACAAAAAAAAAATAGAGCAGTATATTGTCAGTCCTCTTATGGGAACACAAGTAACAGAAATTCAATTCATCAAATCTTTACACTCACTGGAGACTGATGCCATAATTTCAGTATTAATACAATTATTTATTTTAATGTGGAAAGCATGGACATTTTCCTCCTAAAACAGTGACCCCACTTCAGACAGATTCTCATTTCATTTTAAAGGGGTCAGTTTAAAAGCTGTAACATTAAAGTCATTTAGCACAACAATGCCCTCAACCTGTTCCCACAGTGATTTGTGTCTCCGATGGCCTTGGAGTGAATTCCACCTGAGCTTCCTCTCCTGTGTCTCTCTCATCACCATTTCAGATTAAGCTGGCAAATGTCACCAGAGGTTCTTTCATTTCTTATTGAGCTGAGCGACCAGGGAAACTCGGTCAGTCGGCGGGCATATTTAGCAAGCTGGAAAAAGTCGTCTGTCACTGGCCAATCAGATTTGTGTGCTTCTCGCTTCGCTT
>NW_018127935.1:685985-705520 GCF_001952655.1 Monopterus albus
CATGATGTCCTGTCTAAAATATGCAGCATGGACTGGGAAACTGACTGCAGCCTTGAAAAATATCTTATTTTAATTTTTGTTTAATTTCCAGTTTACATTTACCTCAACTTTGCTAGTAACATTATGAATGTCAATATCATAGCTGAGATTTAAAAATGTATTAGTTATTTGAGATGGCCATTTCTAAACCTCTTTCTGTACTCAGCTCAGCATAAATCATGTTAAACACAGAACAAATGCAAGTTTAGACAGTGATCTGCTTAAATTCCAGTCAGGTATTAGCAAAATGTCATTGATTACTGTATATTACTAAAATTAAATATCACATTTTTAGCAGTTTATCCATCTTATTTATACAATCATTTCATAATTGTAGTTTTTGTAATTGGTTACCTTCTCTGTGATCACCAGTAAGACACTGCTAATTCCCTTCTTATCTAATTTACCCCTAATGTCAGATGTATTTCACCACCCCAAAATGTTTAAAGATTGAACTGAAACAGCAGTTTACTCCCTGGTGCATTTGGCTAATTCAGTGTATGTTATTGGTTCTCTGCTGCCAGTCTATTGAAAATTGTGCAAAAGAAAGGTCTAATTTTCCAGAACTCGCTTTCAGTCCTGACTATGAATAGGTTTTTAGGGAAAGGGCTGGATTCTGCCCAAGTGTTCCCAGGCTTTCATCTACCAAAATTAGACTTCAGGCCCTCATTTTATCCACAGGCTTTACAATTTACTCTGTCTATATTCCCAGAGGACGGAAGTGCTTTATTATCCTAGCTGGGAATGAGAGAGAGCTCTTGTGGAGATGGCTGGGGGCCTTCCTGATTGATTTGGATTTTTCAGAGGAAAAAAAGCTGAGTTGTTCTGATGCCTGGAGTCTGAATGTGAAACACTGAGTGACAAAAGCCATGTACAGTAGGTTGCAGTTGAAAATGCACACCTTGAAGAGCTTGTTTACTGAAACAAGTACAAATAAGTGCTGATTTAGGTTGTGTCAGTGGAAGCATTTTGCAGAAATGCACAAGTGATTTTTTTGCAGGTGTCTGTGCAGGTGCTTTTGAATTCACTGGACCAGTTCATTCTTGCACCAAGCCTTGGGGCACTCTGACACCAAGCTATATATTCAGAGTTGGCCATAGGCTAATATAAACATTGCTGACCTATTATTTTTGTCAGAGTAGTTTCAGAACCTTTTATGCTAGTTGCACTTTTCTTGTGCCAGAGGGCTAAATGTAGCAGAAAGCAAAACACTATACATGACTCAGACAGGGACAAAGGGAATAAATATGGGACACTTCAAAGCATGCAGTAGCTGTACTTGTTCCAAACAACAGGAGCTCTATCAATGCACATGGACATCTAAGTGGGTTAAATGATGGCCTTATACTAACAGAACATTCAAAAAAAGCCTGTTCATGCCTTAAAACTGTAAAGAGTACACAGGTCAGATTCGATGAGCTGCTCCCAATGGGGCCTTATGCTTGCTAGAGAAAAGAAAAACAAAATGCCAAGCATGAAGTGAAGCCAGTTAGAGCACACTGTCAGACCTCAGAGTGATCCTTTTATTGTGGGAGTAGGATATGATACTTCAAGAATATTATATAATCTCATCACTGAATGCAAAAGGCAGAAAGCGCCTTACATGTTAGATTAGATTCAACTTTGTCATTACACATGAATAAGTACAAGGCGACGAAATATAGTTTAGCATCTAACATGTCATTTATACATTGCATTACATTCTATAACTATAGAAATGCATTTTGGTTCCTAAAATGTGTAGTCTGCCCGGGTGTGACGATACACTTTGCTCACAAGACGAGGTGATACACGATAGTGGGTTCACGGGAATGAGATGAGACAATATTTTAACACTATTTTTTAAGAAATCTTCAGTGGAAATACAGTCTTATTTGACTGAAAGTCACAAAATGTAAAACGATACAGGTGCATTTTGAAATGTTTTGACTAATTATCTTGTAATGAATGTTACTTTGGTGATCATACATCATTACCACATGACATATCCTCAAAACCTTGGTGTACCCCTAAATTTTTTTCTCTAGCGTCACCATGGCTCAGACAGATGCACTAAACTGAATTTAGTACAGACATTCAAGTACCCCTTATGATAAATTCTGATAACTGGAGATTTCCATCATCAGTGATTTCATGAGTATATAAATTGTTAATGTCAGCTGATTATTATGACCGCCTTTAATCTGTTACACAGTAAAAAGTTTGGACACGTTTTCCATTCAGTTCATTGGGGGAGTATGTCCAAATGTTTGACTAGTAGTGTAGCCAAGCATCTAACTCAGCTGGTATCTTTTCAATTTTACCAACTTACGATTCCTCAGGCAATAATCTGTCACTGATGGAATTAACCCAAAGTGGACATTGATGTGAGGCCAAAGGGAAAATCCTTGACTACATAAACAGTGACAGCAATTCCAGCTATGTTTACTGATGCCTTTGTGGACCATCCTTCTTTACTTAGGTTTACTTTAGGAGTGTCACAGCTGCTCCAACACTTAGCGCTGGTGGTTGGGCAAATAACATCACATCACATAATGATGTGGACCCACTGTACAGGAGAATCCATAACTAATTAGAACACCTGGCTTTTAAGCCAGACAGTTTGATGAGGACCTCAAGAAACCATGTATGCTGTGTGTCTCTACTATTTATGTTGCTCCCCCTTGCACTCACAGTGCTCAGCAGTATCGGATATGTTTCAATATCTATAAAACAGGATGTGTTTCATTATCTATAAAACAGACTGAGCAGACAGGGAATGAATCCTACATTGTTAAGGGTGAAGGCTTCACTTTATCTGTGTCCAAAATGAATAAAGTAAAAGCAGAATTGTAGCTTCACTGTTGTATGCCTCTGTCAACCAGTCAAATTCACGGGTATGGGACAGAAGTGAGGTCACTGACCTTGACCCTTGACCACCAAAATCTGATCAGTTTATTACTGAGTCAAAGTGGACATTTGTGCCACATTTGAAGAAATTCCCTCAATGCATTCCTGAGATAATGCGTTCACAAGAATGGGCCAACTGGATGTACAACGTGAAAACGTAATGCCTCCATGCCCATCTACTCACTGTATAACCAGGGGTGGGTCTACAACATTTAGGATGGGGTGGCCAGGCAAGGGCACAGACTCAGAGAGGGGTGGCTAACAATCTTCCGGCAAAAATTGCACTGATCAGTATTGACATTTTCTCAGTACCATTTTGATTATCCTGTGGCGACCGGCTTCATCACAACAATAGCAAACACACATAAATGCATCTCCGACATTAATTTGATTTGTTTGCTGTGATATTTTTCAAGCACTGTCAAACATTTTGGTAGGTCTCGGAATTATCTTACAGTCCTATTGCCTGGAGTAAAATTCAAAGGCTGTATAAACTCTTCAGTCTATTAAATGAAAAATTAATATTTTCTCACCAGGTGTCCTACTCTGTACTTCAACAGCTTCACCCTCATTAAATCCTAATTTTCCTCTGCACGTTCTCCTGTGTGGCTGTAGTCCTTAAACAGAAGGGGGATGCTAATTATGTGAGATTAATTCTACCTTTAATTAATCATTAATGTTTGGTAACATTGGACTTACTAGAGGACAAATGGAGGGGCTCTATTTCAAAACAATATATCCACCTTAAAAATAGAGCTTTTTAAATGCCAAGTAATAACTTGTATAGCAGAGTATTGCAGGTTTTAAGGGATTAGATTATAGGATTTTGATAATCTACTACTTACGTATGTTATATGTATGTCATAGGTTCTTGTGTCTTTTCTCACCTCTTGAGAACACACACACAACAAGGTGCAGACCAGTGTGGATCATATGTTCCACTAACTCAGTATATTAACATCAAGAGCATGTTGCACAGCTCCTCTCTTAAACATCAGACTTCCACCATATTCAAACAGTTGAATAATATGAATAACCTATTTAATTCATTGGAAAAATCCATTTATATGTTTCCAATAGTTCCCCACAAACCCTGCCGATGAAGAGCAAGTACACTCCAACAGAAATTATTCTAAATCAAATTCTTCATTCCGTGATTAAAGTCTGATGTTTTGGAGAAGAGTTGCACTTCTTGTTTTTGATGTTAGTATATGTTCTTGTGTCAAATGATTTGAGCTGAATATGAGGTTAACTCATGAATGTATAAGCATCATTAAAAGAGGTTTTGGGAACAAAACTCTACACATGTATATATTGTCTAATTTTGAAGAATAAAGTGTGTAGTAGTTTAAGAATAAAATAGACTATACAGTAGGTATAATCTGTACGATCTCTCTGTATGAGCTGTATTACGTAGCGTACCAACAAAGATAATGTCCTAATTTGAAATTTTCCGTTTACGCAGCCACAGAAAGTGATCTGTTTACTTAAAGGTACTTTGCTGTTTGTGGAATTTGTTTATGCAAATATCTTCGGTTTCCACAGTGACACTAGTCGGTGTCTTGATCTTTTTTTAAATGCTGCAGTAGCAGAGTGCTGATGGAGATTTTACCGAGAGTAAAATCATCATCTAATTCTGTTTACAAAGTCTTTGCCAGGAGGAAACTGTTTTCACAGAGAGAGACACCTTTTTAAAAACGGAGACAGAAAATGAAAATGCTGGATGAAGCGCAAGTGGACTGACCTTTAGTTAATGATGCTTTTATTGGTGAGATGAAAAAATAACTAGCGTAACTGACCCGCCTTCCACATCATAGCCATTTCTGTCTGTTTTCTGGGTTTCTGTCTTATTTTCCCAAGCCTATGAGAGGCGAACATGAAGCTTTGAAGGACGCTGCTATAAACGTGTGCTTCAGTGCAAAGAGCAGAAGTACATGTTTCATTTTTCCAGTCTCAACTAAAATGGGTTTGTGCTTACCACTCACTAATGTGCAATTCGTAACTATTGATTCTGGCAGGACTCGTAATTAAAACATTCTTTGTAGAAGATAGTAAACACTGCTCAAAGCCAACTGTTGCAGGGCTCTTCAGTCTTAATGAAATTCCAGTGGAGAATCTAAACAGCCAATCTGAAGAATCAATAGTTTCCCTCTCAAATGCTTTTGATAGTCTTCTTTAAGGCTGTGATCAATTTGGGTTGATGCAACTCATTAATAATACTTGTCCAGGCCTGCTGACACTAGGCCTCAAACTGTAACTTAGCTATATTACATTCCTTAATTCTTGGCACCAGGGGAACTTGACAGTATATTTCTCAACAACAATAAAATAATTATTCACTTGATGTTATCCTATTTTGGAGAGCTGGACAGGATCAGTCTGCTGAAACTACAGTTGAATGCATCACCCAGCATCTTCTAGACAGTGTGGGTGTCTTCTCATTAAAGCTTCCGCTTTATAAACATCTTGTCTCATACTATTATGTTCTGTCAGAGGAGGGGCAAAATCAATAAACCTTTTACTTCATTTTGTACTTCACAGTGGCTAATCTGTACACGGCTCCTTCTGCTCTGACCTCTAAAGAGAGCTGTACTGTATGTTGTGAATTCAGCAACACGGTTCACGTCCCCATAGGCACTCAGTATCAATTCCAGGCTCACAGATACAGTATATGCCAACCATGTGGTGGAGGACAATGAAGGAAAGTGTTGCCAGCATTGCTACTCAGTGCTTAGTGTACCATTTCACTGTAATGAGCTGATCACACTGTCATTTACCTGTGTGACTGACACTAGCTCTGCAGGGAGCTCCTCATCATGACAAACAGCTCAGTAAGTGTGGAAAAGCCAGGGGGGAAAAAATACGTTTATCATCCTTCTGGACCATTAACGCACTCAAACCTATCCTGGAATAAAGTTTGTGACATTGGGGCTACTTTTCATTATTTTACTCTCCTTCCTCTACCAGGTGTATTTTTTAACAACATGAAGAACATTTAATTTCTCTAGGGCCTATAACCGATGAGCATCTTTACATTTCTTTAACAGTGATAACACAACTTACTCATTTTCCTGTGGGTGAGACATAATTTTCCCAAGGTTAATATGGAACAATGATTAATAGATTTCCCATTCATTTAATTCACAGACCTCAAAATCATTTTCAGCATGAGAAAATGCATTTATTATAGAAGAATGGTGAGGGATTTTATTTTTTTTTTTACAGATGGATAAAAACAGTGTGACATTGTGTTCCTGTGTGCTACTGTATATTTAAGCCTAACGTGCAAACAGAATTTGCATAATATTTGTATGAGGGCAACTGTGCAATAAATTGAAAAGGGTAACAGCGGAATAACAGAGAAATTGCACCAGACCTTAAGGCTCTGAGGTAAAAGTGTGCTAGGAGTACAGCAGCACAAGCAGCCCACAGCTGGAGATAATATTGTCAGTAATTACTCCCATCCCTACTGGGCACAGGACCTCAGTGTTGTCTGTTTCTCTGTCATTTCTGAGCCAGCCACTCATCTCATTCCAGACTGCGTCGGCCTGTCAAGCCTCTGTGAGGAGGGGGAGACATTAGTGGACCCGAGAGAGGAGAGGGATGAGGTGATAAGAACATCGAGTATCTGCTTCATGTAAATCTACGCAATGCTGAAAACTGGGCATCTCATCTGTATAAACATGAGGTATATAGAGCTTTGTTTGTGTTAAAGCGGCCTTCACGGCCACATGGACTCAATTTTCCACCATCCGCATTTATCTACCTCCAACCTGGACTTCACCCACTTGCTTAAGGTTAGTCTGCCATTGAATTTACAGTAAAACCGGATATGACATGACAATTCATTCCATGCTCTGCAGCAGCTTTTTCTGCAGAACAACACAATGTACATAGGACCATATGTCTTACACACCGTTGTAGTCAAGGCACTAAACCTCAAGTCTGAATTGAGTCTCAAGTCCCTAGCATTTGAGTCAGAGTGAAGTTTAAGTCACCAAGGAATAGTCTGAATCAAGTCTGAACTGAGTTTTGAGTCTCCAGTGTTCAAGTCCGAGTCACCAAAGAATTAAGTCCGAGTCAACTCTCAAGTCCCCAGTGTTCGAGTCAGAGTGAAGTCTGAATCACCAAAGCATAGTCTGAAACATGTCCAAACTGAGGCTCGAGTCTCCAGTGTTCAAGTCTGAGTCAGCAAAGAATAGTCCGAGTTGAGTCCGAGTTGAGTCTCAAGTCCCTAGTGTCTGAGTGCAAGTCACTAAAGATTGCCAATAACGATGAAGGTTTTATGAGTCTGATCTGATACTACCTACAGCGAGGCTTGGTATTGCATCCTGCATTTTAGTAGTAGTGTGTTCAAAACCTAGTTATGGCACCTGTAGTGTTTGTTTAATATTATTTGCACAATTTTTCCACATTTCAGTTTTAGATCATGTGTAGAGTATTGTGTATATGCTATTATACTGTATTCTAAAGCAAAACAGACCGTCATTAAAAGCTGCTGTTAACAGATGTTAGGAAAATGTTCAATATTAAATCATGTAACACTTTTGGTGATCTACAATAACATGAATTTAAAGCCAGAAATGGCTGCAGTATTTCACTAATTGGAAAAAAAGCACAGCCATGATTGTATAATAAGCCATGACAGGCCATAATTTACATCTGCATAAGTATTTCAAGTGGCATTAGGGATGGTGTGAATCAGAGCAGTTTGATTTTATAAAACTACTGTAACACACCACTTTATTAAAATATAAAAAATAAAGAAAATGTTCAATAAGGCTTTTTAAAAACATGAAGAAGACTTAAATCATCATGCATGATTATATAAGCTACTGGAAATTGAAAATTTTCACAAGGCAAAAACAAGGAAAAGCACAAACGTGCTAGGATAATAATAATTATAATAATAATAATAATGATCTCAGACATCTTGCATTGAGCATGTGAACAAATCAGTGCATCAACATGGGGGTTGGTTCTTGAACCATCAGTCAAGCAGCCCGTCTCTTATTCAACTGCAGTAGAAGCCACAGAAGAGCAAAGAGATGCTGTAGAGCAGGTTTCCACACAGAGTTGTGAAAGTGGCAGGTAATAGTATATGCATGAAAATGACAAGATTGTACTCTTCTTTCTCATTGACAGTATGTTGTGATCCACAAAATAGAAGTCTTGATTGTGTCAGTGCTTCTTGTTTAAGGGGAATGGGCAAGCTGAATGTCATATATTAAGTGCAGCTTTTTGCCCTTTATTAATGAAACCATTTTCTTAGTCCTTAGAAAATGACTCAAAGTGACTGACATGCAAGTGTGCAAGCTCTTTTTAAACTGGTAGAAATTAAAGTGAAATCTCTTGTTTAAATAACATATTTAAAGCCAACAAAAGCTAGATTAAGAAGTTTGGTTTACGCACCAAGTTGAGTAGATGACATCGCCACTGTAGTGACTCAGAAGTGTCAAACGCGAAACACTGGAAAGGTGAGATTAATATAGACAGTGAGGTAAGTTTAATGGCTACAGTAGCTTTCCCAAAGGAAGAACATGTGACATAAAGTCAAGCAAGTGACATATGAAGACCAATTACAGGACTGTATTGCCCAAAACTTGCTGTGTTGCACCTCAGAGTGCTTCTCTAATTCAGCACTGAAAATCTGCTGCTATTAATACTGCACTTGTGCTGAACAGCAAAGAATGTTGCTGCCTCAAATTGAAAGAGGCACACAAAGGCTAGTAATCAAAAGCCCTTATACTGTAATGAGGCAGAAATATTAAACAGTACATCCTTGCCTTTGATCCACACTACCACCTTTGGGTATGATAATAAGTCGGATGCTAATGTGTGAAGAGCTAACAATAGAGACTAACTGCTCTGGATTGGGAGGGAAATGCTGAATATGAATTTAAGATCTGGCTACATAAACTTGCTGTAGAGCATCTCATCAAGGTAGAGAGAGATGGTAGGGGAGGCCTCAAATTACTGTGATTGTTGAGGACTTCTGTGATTTTACTGAGCTGCAGTGAGAAAAAAAAAATCAACAAGGAAACGGCTATGAGTAATAAAACATGTTTTCGACTGGATAAACACACATATCCATTTCCAACTCAGGGATGAATCTTGACACACATGAGCAACACTGCTAATGAACCAAACAAAAATTTTGGTTATATGCAGATATCAAAAGACGCTGTTGTCACCCTCCATCATCTCATCCCTGAGCACAACAAAACAACAATAAATCATTTGCCACTGTACTGTTAAGCTACAAAGAGAGCCACATCATTTGAAAACAGGGCTGCTTGTTAAGTGCATATTTAGGCTTTATAAAATGTATGATACATTTACAATGAGATGAAATGCACTTCCTTGCTAGAATACAAGGTTAAAGGGTCAATACTGGTTGTCAGTCAAGTAGCTAATCCTATGGGTAAGGCAATCAGACAGCCTGACAGAAATGCACAAATATCAGCTGCAGCATTATTAAGCATCATCCCCTTATTTTCAAAAGTCAGCTCAATTTTGATTGACCGGTGCTTCTTTATATTTAGGTACACACACAGCTGGTTCTTTGATCCTTCAGTCAGCATCATATAGAGCCTTCAGCATGAGAAAAAGTAAATCCTAAAGGAGTGGAGAAAACTGGCTGAAAAGTCTGTGCTTGACAATTTATTAACTGTGATTGTGAAAATGCACCAGCAGAGAGAGTGAATTAAAATGTGTTCAGAGTGCCTTTTTGTTCTTGGGCAGACATTCTAAATGATAGACATGACAAAGCATGTTTCCTCATTTTTCTGTTGCTGGATTGACTCTTTGCTGATGGATTTGACCACTAACTGACTGTCTGAACTGCCTTACTATTGGATTACGTGATCTAGATCATTTGACATTGGGTGTTTACCGCTGTTTGCTAGTCCTTGGCTTCTGGGCTAATTTGAACAAAGCATTAGCTGTTACGATGTTCAGCTCTTTACTGTCATGTAGATTACATGCCACCACGCAGAATAGGGAGCTTTCTGATGTTTCTACTTCTTGTGTTGCCTTTGGGACATTATCATACCTTTTGTTGTGTCCTGCCTATACCTCTGGTGGACAGCCAGAGTTTCATACTAGAAGGAGGTTGGGCTCACTTCTATGCTCTCAGGCTTTTGAGAGTGACATCGTCTGATCCTTCCTGAGCTTGCTACCACTACCGCTATAAAGGCAGCAGTATTGTGAAATATCCACCAACATTCAGGAAAGATCCCCTATGCAGTCCCTGGTTTGCTGTTTGTCAGAGTTCTAACAATCACAGCCACCCTGTAAATGGCACCAGCACTTTGAGAGCTCCTGTCTCAGGGGCTGATGCCAGGCTTAGGACTTCTCAACACACAAATGTACTATATCCCATGCCTTTGTAGTCAAAGTGTCTGTTTCTCCCCTTGTTCAGCCTACTTTTATTAGAATTGCAATGCAATAAACAACTGACCAAGCCCATTCATGTGAAGTTTATCACCATACCATTTTGTCATTAATAAGTAATTCAGTTGTAAAACTCAATTATAGTGGCAAGGCAGGGTTGCACCAACCTTAGTAAGTTTAAGGTTTTCTGAATTGTTGTAGAAGTGCTGTCTCTTGCACTCTGATGATATCCAGCAGTTTTACTTCATGTTATTATAATGTACCACATTTTTCTTTGGCTCTGTCACTTCTGCACAAGCTGAGTTTGCTATTGGTACTGTGGGCTATACTCTCAAGAGAAATCCTCACATTACAGAGTTTGTTCAGGGTATGTGCTGTAATGTTTGTTTACAAATCTTATACCTTAAATTTTATGGACACAGCAAATTGAGCTCCACAAAACAAGAAAATGTAACAAAACACAGCAAATTAAATAAATAAACTATTTGGATACATTTGTTTTTATTATTCATGAGGACTTTATACTGACTTACAGTTCATTTCTTGGAGCCTTACAGTACCCTAACCTGAACCTAATACTAACCTTAAACCAAACTGTTGCTCTAAAATTCTTTGTAAAAAAGGTCCTGACAAGGTGGGTGTGTAATCGGGTTTTGGTAGTGTGAATAATACCAGGCGTATGCACAAACATACATCCTTGTTTTTGTCACCAGCATTTGGTCCCCACAAAGAAGCTGAGAATGTTAGTGGGCTGCTGGTTGTGGGTCCTTATAAGAATAGAACACCAGTGATTCCTCATTCTAGATGAAAACCAAACTGAGCTTAGTTCAGGGTTGGCTATAGCTAAAACAATATTGTTTGTGGATTCAGATAACCCCCACATACATCTATATATAAGATTAATTATAAACAGCAGCAGAGCAGGTGGGTACCGACGTACACACATTTGGCTTGCATTGCAACTTCTTCGAGCTTTAGCCGTCAGCCTCAAACTGTCATTATAGACCACGATGAGCCTCTGCATGCTGCCTTTTCTCTACTGACACCACAGTTGTGCAGTATGCGGGGTACAAAAAGCTTTGAAGAGAAGTCCTCACAGTCACTGAGCACAAACCAACATGTTAGCTTGTCTATATAATATTCAGCACGGTCTGCAAGTATCTTTTTTTATCATCTGACAAATCACAACGTAATGGTCTAAATATTTAATCGTATTACACTCTTTAAGGGCAATACCAGCCTAGATGAAAAAAGGAAAAACTCATTTTCAGTCTTCCTTATTTCTAACAATCTTAATATTGCTCTTATTACCATAATATGTGATGCATCGTATTGTGAATTATCATTTTCCTATTATAGTATAGGAACATGTCCTAAAAATCACTTGGTTTACCATCAGCAGTCATGGCCAGCTATCGGTTCCAATCCTCCCATTAGGATTCCCCCAACCCCTGAATTTGGGCAGGAACAAATTCCCTCAGGCAAGCATAAAAATAACTAATTATTTCTCAAAAGCAAAAAAAATTTACATACATTTTAATAACTCAAACTAGATTAGTGTCATTGTGCAATTAAGTGCCCACTCACATTCTGACCCTCTAATTAGGCTGTCAACACGCTCCATCCACTGTTAAGAATAATTGTTATTCCCAACCTGTTCCAGCTTTTGGCCAACAAAGAGCTATTATAAGGATTCCTTTGATGATGTCACGTGACTGTTGTTTGGGGGCCTTTGTAGGTTAATGAAATGATAATCTAGAGTATTTGATCTCAGCAGACTTGTACACTCCCTGGTATTAGACTGTGACAAATGTGTCTTGCCTCTGCAGTTGTCTTGTATGTTTTCCTCTTAGGATTCATGGCCGTTTGAGAATTTTTGTAAGTCTATAGTCAGTACTGTAGTTACAGGGTCTGCATTTGTTTTAGTTATATTCACATTACCTCCAGGACTTATTCAAATCCACATGCACAAAAAAACCGAAAGGCAGGGAACTGTCAAATGGACTATAATCTATAAAAAAAAAATCCTACACAGACATGTTCAGATAACACTTGACAGTCACACTGCAATATTTAGAGTGCTGCTATGATCCTGTAGAGGATGAGCTGGCATAGAATAAAACGTGGCTGAGAGCTACTCGTGTCTTATATTACTAGTCATATTTATTCACATATCAAAACACTCAAGTTGATGTCCAAACTGAACCAGCTGGATTAGCAATATTTTGTGTTACTGATTATTAAATATCAACCCAATATTCACATTTTATACCAAAAACATCTTAACGTAACTTCGGTCATCACATCAGTGTGTCAAGCTCACAAAATACAGTATCTCTTTTCACAACTCAAAACCCTATTTTATGGTTTGCATGTATATGATTTGAGCATTAAACATTGAAACATTAAGCTGAAGCAAAACAAAACAAGTGATAGAATTTGTAGAGCAAACTGGGAGTGGGAGCTTCATTTTAGTACATTTGTGTGTTTCAGTGGTTTTAATATTCAGCAAGCGGAGGTACTTTCAGCATTTCCTGCCGTTGCTTTACATTTTACTCGGAAGTCGAAGGCAAAATGATGTGTGTCCAGCTTCTTATTTGTATGGTCACATAGAATATGTACTGTATATTGCATATGTATTTGAAGGGTTGATGGTACAGAGAAAAAATGTGTTAGAGAAAAGCTGTGCCAGAGATCAGGAAAAAATACATTTAGAACAAACTTGTTCATCAGGACCTGCTGCTATAATCAATTTGTAATGCAAAACTAAATTGATATCAATGCTTTCCACCCCTGCAATCCACCAGGCAAGAGAATCCAAAGTCTGTGTTCCCCTAATCCAGGTGGGGGTTCGACCAAGTGATCCAACAATAAACCCAACAGGGAGAGGGACAAGATCCGTATCATCCATGGAGTAACTTTAATCATATATTTAACCAGTTTTTACAACATTTGAGGGAAAATATAAGTTACAGTATGCAGTTTCAAACACTTTTCTTGTTACCCCTTTAGAAGTTTGTTGAGCCATTCCTGCCAGAAGCAAGTATGGGAGTGAGAAGAGTTCCATACATCACTGTGCTGCGGCATTACTGTGGGTAATGAAGTGTGAACTAGGAGCAGCACTTCATTTTGTCATAAAGAGTGGGAGGGAGCTCATTGTATCACAAGGAGATTGTGGACAGTCTTCAGGCGATCATAGCCAAGTGCCTCATATTGCACTTGTCAGTTAAATTTAAAAAAGGGCTCCAGATTTCCTGCCGTTGCTTTACATTTTACTCGGAAGTCGAAGGCAATATGATGTGTGTCCAGCTTCTTATTTGTATGGTCACTTAGAATATGTACTGTATATTGCATATGTATTTGAAGAGTTGATGGTACAGAGAAAAAATGTGTTAGAGAAAAGCTGTGCCAGAGATCGGGAAAAAAATGCATTTAGAACAAACTTGTTCATCAACTAGTGAATCAAGCTGACATAACATTTTGAGATAAAATGGTCCACCTGTTTTTCCCATACACTGGATTGTTTTGATATCCCACCTTTGTTTCTCTCTTTTTACCTCATTGAGCAACTGGCTTTTTCCCTGTAAATTCAGTATAGCCCCAAGAAAAATAACCTGCAGACTGCAGCGGGCTTTCTGATGGAAACATTCACAGGCTTACATTTGTTTCTAGGCCAGCACACATGAATTTACAGCATGATTTATTGTCCGCACAGACAGCATTGCCCCAGGATAGCTTAGATAAGTGCACTGCATTAACAAAAGAGAGCCCCTCTGTAAGGCAGCTCCATATGTAGTCATCAGATTGGGTTCAGGGATCAATGGCAAAAGGGAGTAAGTGACATGTTACAAGAAGATGAATGAAATACACCATTCAGTAATGATGAACAAAAAAACTAAAAAAAAAAAGTTATTTTAAGTAACAGTTTGAATCTATTTTTTTATTTTTTTTTATATCAAAAAGCACAAGAACAAATCCAGAACTGCTCTGCAGGTCTGTAACTGGATAATATTGGCAGGATTAGATTTCAAGAACATCAAATCAATGAGATAATACAGTATATCTTTGTTCAGCATGTCTCATTTTGCCCACAGTAAACTCTAGTTAATTGAATTGCTATTTATTCATTGCTGAAGTCTCTGCTCCAATAACTCTACAAACATTTCTCAGACAGATATAATAGTAACCAAATGTCAAATTATGTAATAAATCAAAGGTAAATTTTTAGATGCTGCCATCGGTGAAGACAAATTTTACACGTAGTGGCAATTGTGTGCATTGAAGTTTCTTCAGTATGAATTTGAATTTTTTTTGCACTCACATGAAACTACATGACTTCTGAGTATTGGAGTTTAAATTTGATGTAAATGACGTTTCACTGCTTTGTGGATACAATGTGAGACGTTTCCCAGTCTAACTCAAATGCATCATTATAAACAATCACTTTCTCCTTTCTCGTAAATCCTTAACCACCCGTAAGGAATCCGTTCATTGTCTGAACTATTGTTCCAGAGGGTACAGAATTTATTGGTTCCCTCAGTTGTGATAATTGTGATTTGCAATTTAGTTGAAAGAAACAAAATGCAGTCCTACGAGAGTATGTTAATATATTGTTTGTGGCTCAACACAAGGCAGGTAATTTGTTTTTATAAGCTGACTTAGCTAAATGCATTTATGATTTGCATTATGATATACAGTACTAATACTTGAAGGCATTATTATTGCTCACTTTAATCAGCAAAAATTATGATTCAAGCAGAAACTGTCATTCACAAAGTATAGTTTTCATTCTTAGATGTTAAATAGAAAAAATAGTTTTCTATTGCATTTGTTCATTGTGCAAACAGACAGTTTTGGCACACAACAGTACTTTATTACACATGACATTACTTTAATTATAAGCTCTGCAGCAACAGCACAATCAAAGGGCCTTGTTTAGTTTGTGGTTGAACTTTGGATTAAAAGTTGCAGCACTGGACTAGACATAGCTTTCAGCTCCCTGTAGTTCCCCATATATATATGCATTGAATATTCCAGGATTTGTATATTGTTAATCTAAGCATCATACTGACTCCAAACACTGATTGTGAGTATAGTTTACTTTTGCATAGCCGCCAGTCAGGAAAGCAGCGGTAGAAGACGTAGATCTAAGATATCACTGCATCACATACAGTATTAAGCATTTCAACATGGACAAACCAAGAACTCACGTTTGCTGATAGTTTGTTTTTGTTGTTAGGTTTTGCTGTATTTCAGATCTTTTTTTTGTTCCATCCAGGGTTTACTGTAACAGCTGACAAAAGCAGACAGCAACCATGCATCTGGAGTGGGTACACAACAGGAAATCAATCTGCAATAGAGTAAACAAATAAGCTGTGTCAGTCAAAAAGAATAGACTGGATGTTTTTACACAGGTTTAGCATAAATGTATATGTGTAAATCTTCACAGGGACTAAGTGGTATGTTTATTTTATTGAGATCACATTTAATGTTTAATACACATGTTAAATGGCATTATGTTACATGCAAAAGGAGTGTGAGTAGTAAAAACAAATATAATACTGACTGAGCTGAAGATTTCTGTCAACTGGAAGTTTCTGTATTAGTTGTGTGTGTCTTGCTTTCATTCTTTTGAAGGCCAACCTCATTGTATCTTTTCTTTTTAATCAGTCACAACAAAACAAGACAAAAAAAGTTTCCCGGTTCCATCTGTAATTATAATCAAAGACGACCATGGTGTGAACACAGTGTGTTCTTGTGCATGGCATTTACCTTCACATTTGAACCAAACAATCAGTGCACAAAACACCTTGATTTGCTGGCTGACAGACATACACATTTTAAATGAATAGCCTTAACGTGTTATCACACAGCAGTTTTTTACAGTCATCTTCTCATGACCAGATGCTGTTCTGCTAAGATGACACAGTCACGATCTTAGGGTTGTCAAAAGCCCTTTGTGATTTCCCACTGTGTTCTTATTCATTGTCTTTCTCTATACCTATTTCTGACCTTGTTTCATGTTACTGAATCAGATGTGTGAAAGGCACCAGCAACTTATTCTGGGTAATCTCGTGCTATTGGCTTTCAGAAAGGCAGAGAAAAACAAATCCTATGAAGGTTTAAGCAGAGTATTTGTATTTATTTTAATGTGGAAAGCACAATATGGCAGCCCAGTTGCATAGTTATATTCAGAAAGTGTTTTTTTTCTTTTTAGATCCAGAAAACACCAACAAAAACAAGCAACATCCAGATGATTTAATGATGTTTTAGATTACAGAAGTGTATACGGTTGTTGCCGGTTGCAGTTTATTGATACCATCTGGGACTAGATGTGTAACTCCTGGAAGAAGCATGAGAAACTAATATCTTCTTCCACTGTGTGTTTATATTTATGTCTCCAAGGGTCTAATTACAATAGTGGAGATATGAGATTGTCAGTTGACACCAACATCTCATCACAATACTCAAGTCTTGACTTCATCACAAAGGAAGCAGTCCACACTCAAATATTGTCTAATTGATCTAATCCAAGATGTCACAGCAGTTTTTTGTTTCCTGAAAGTGTTAAATATAAAACAGCCAACCTTTCCTTGGGATGCAGTGTATTTTATCACAGCAGGTTTATTCTGAACCTGTGTTCTGTGAACATCAGCATGGAGTGATCGGTTTCTTAACAGTCGAAGAAGGGGTAATGAAGTCTTTATGTTGATATAGATACGCAGACAGTTTCTCACACAGGTAAATATCAATGTGTGAGAAAATTTAACATTCTGTGATAACCAGCACAAACCAGATGCTGTCAGAGTAGACAGTGCATCATAATCTTGTTCCATCTGGTGTATGGTGGATCCAATCTAAAAAAAAAAAAAAAAGTTTCACTTGAGGGATGTGCCCTCTTAAGGCCTGGCATATCCCCTGCTGTCAACATTTGAGATATTACACAGACTGGCTGCAAACATTCCATTTCAGCTGGATGTCTCTAAATGTCACCCCTGACATCTGTACAAAGAAAGCCATCTCCACCAATCAGGTGTTTCAGGTTGAACAGATAAATGGCATTCTTTTGGAGAGAAAGTGAAATCTAATATCTACAGAATCTGTACTTTGCACAGCCCTGATGGCCTCACACATAGCTCTATTGCCTTTACCCCTTTGGAAAGCAGAGCATTTTTCTGTTTGGCCGAGTAAAAGCCGAACAGGAGCCAGTGGAAACTAGATTGGCAATATTTGTCTTGATCTGAAAAAGAGAGTGAACACAAACATTCAGGGTAAATTGAACCTCTGGAACGACTGGTAGAGAGGGGTGTGATGATTGTATCAATACCAAATTCAGACAATCATCTGCCTAGCTTTTCAAAGTGGACACGGAAGTAAAAGAGAAAAAGCAATGAATGAAGAGATGAGAAAAGCAAAAACAGCAAAGTTGTGATTTACTTTTACATTAATTGAGCTAGGTTACATTTTTAACTCTACAGTATGTGGCAGCACTGACTGTTTCAGTGGAATAAAAGGGTAAGGCCAGTTATTTTCTATATTTTGTTAGTATTCCAGCACTCTCCATACAGAGACTAAAACCAACAATTAATTGCCTCCACTCACCATTAATGTCTCTCAGATGTCCGTCCTGGATTAGCTTGTTTATCTGTGCGATAGATCTCTGTTGTTCAAAAATGACTAAAAACGTATCAGGGAAACACACCACTGCACTTGATGATATGTTTTTAAAGCCTCTAATCCCCTCTTCCATGCCAATTGTACAGGGGCTGAATTCTTTTATGACTCATCTGTTTAAATTATATCGAAACTAAAAGTTACACATAATCTAGGGCAAGACTGCTTTGACTGACAGGCAGGAGGGTCTTGCAACAGGTGGCTAGCTGCTAGCTATGTCTAGTGAGCTCCACTCATTCTCCGCCTCTTTGCAGGTGGGGTGAAGCGCTATCAATATGGCGACGGCCAGACTTGAGCTTCATTGTGGTGGGTTTGTCCAGTTTTTATATAAAGTCAATGATTTTTAAAAATTTTTGAACAACAGTGGCACAGACGAATAAGCAGATCCAGGACTGACACACTGATAGACGGTAACCGTGAGTAGAGGCAGTTCATTATTGGTTTTGGTCTCTGTATGTGAATGTTGAAAATACTTTTAATATAGAAAATAACTGGTCTTATCCTTTAATGTTCCTTTGTGCCACAGTGATAAAACGCAGCATCCACATACACTTTTAAATGGATAGTTGTTGGAACAAAGGCCTCATGGGAAATGTTTTGTTTACCAGTCCCACCAGACTGCCAATCAATAAAAAAACCTCAAAGCCTATTAGCCTCCCTGAACTCTTTAACATCAACTGGCCCTATTACTCAGACCGGTCAATGATGTTTGTCACTTTAATGCCATTAGTACCATTTTCAATTAATTCTATCACAGATTGTTACTTGTGACTGTAGGGGTCAGTGGTGGGGAGCTATCTTGCACTTGATCTTTGGATAGCCATTCCCCTGGTTGTCTCTACACCATCGGTGTCTAATTTGGCATTAACTGTCTGTAAAATTTCCATATCTTGCTTTCATTTCCACCTTTTTGTCATGCATTCTCAGTTTCTCAATCCTATTGCCCTCAGATATTGGTCACATTTGCCAGTTTTAATCCATGTGCATGTTGTTATTGGACAGACCCCCTGAGTTAAGTATGAATGCACATGAATACACATCAAGAAAACACAAAGCAGCAGTATCATTCATTTGGAACTGGACACCTGATAAATGCATATCCAAATATTCAAATCCCTTTAGCTGTGTTTTTGTTTCTACTCTCTCCTCAGAAATATACTGTATCTGGCTATGTAGCATGCTAGATGCTACAGTGTCCCCCAGCTCGTTGTAAACTATGTTCCTTTACAGTTTGGTGCAGGGAAAGTAGTGTATAGTGGGTGAGAATGCAAAGCAGTGATCAAAAATAGGCTAAAAGGGTCCATGGAGCTCCGGGAAAATGTAGAACTGAATGGTTATTCTCTGTGCAATGCATTTAGTGTCAGGTCCGCTCGGCGCGACCTGCCTCCCTGTTTTTCCTCTCCTGCGCTCCCTTTTTGCGGGATCAACGCATCGGGTAATTAGTGACTCGTGGGTCGGTGCGCACACCTGAGGCGTATTCCGGTGATTTGTTGGCTTCCTTATTTATACCTCTGGCAGACGCCCCGTTGTCGCCGGAG
>NW_018127935.1:705557-735375 GCF_001952655.1 Monopterus albus
CTGTGCTGTGGATTGCATTGTTTACGTTGGTTCTTTTTGTTCACCTGTCCGTTCTCATCCTCTGCTATTCTAGTTCCTGTCGTTAGTTTGTGTGTTTACCGTCCTGGTCTCCTTAGACATCACTGCCCTTCCCTTGTTGTATGTATTATGGACCCTGTTTTGTTGTCATGTTGTTTTTATTCCATTAAACCACCTTTTTTGTACTAGCACCTGGGTCAGCCATCTTGAGTCCAACCCCAGTTCTCCCTCACCCTCCTGGTGAGGGGGACTAAACCATAACATTTAAAACCATTTTTGTATCTATAGGGGGCATTGTTTTTATGTTTCACACTTACAGTAGCTGTGATTTATCAGTGTGATTGAGTATAAACACAAAGATATTGATGGCTTCCTTAGTGTGTTCATCTGGTGGAGGAGTTTCGAAACCACCTTTGCTATTCTCCTGTAGACAGGAGACAGAAGGTCAGTAGACTGAGATGAGATGAAGCAGACAGTACAAATGGCTAAGTCAGCCAAAGAAGCAAAGCCTCTTTTTCCTTTTTTTATAATCACAAGTCTACAGGGAATGGAAAATAATTCCATAGTTTATATATACAGTAGATGCATAGCAGGTTATGAGGAGATGAAAAGATAGCTATCAATAGATACCATCTGCAGTCTACATCTGGCTTGTGGCACTGCTGGCACTAAATGCATCTTTGTGGATTTCATGATGAGATGATAAATATAAGAGAGATATTGTCAGTGAGCCAGCATTTACACATGGCCCATAATTCAGTGGAAGTAAAGTAGTTTTAAAGCTTGAACAATTTAAAGGCTGATATGAAACAAATTAATATATATAACGTTTCAGGTAGTAAGGTTGATTGGCAACTCTAAATTGCCCGTAGGAGTGTGTGTGTGTGTGTGTGTGTGTGTGTGTGTGTGTGTGTGTGTGTGGTGACAGACGGGCGTCCTGCCCGGGGTGGCCCCCGCCTCTCAACCCCCTGTGACCCAGTATAGATAATGTCTGGATAGAAATATGTTTTAATTTTTCTGAATGGCTTTGAGACAGTTATGTTTTCTTATGAAATGTTGCCCATCATATATGAAACATATTTGTTCTAGTTTAGCCAGTATGTTTTAAAGTTGTTTTTTTTTTTTTATTACAGATAATACTAATTTCTAGTACTAATTTCCCTTTCACCTTCTAGCTGTTGGAATCAAAACACTGTTAAATACTTTCTCCCGTTCCATTTTTCTCTTTGTTCAGTTGTGGCCATAGGCCAAGATGTACACTTGTCACACTAGTCTGAAAAACACATTAATATTCTGCCCGCAAAGTGCTCATTGTACTATATGCTAATGAAAATGTACTACACTCCTTCTTCATAGTCTGTTTTACCAGGGAAAGACAGGGAAGAGTTGCTTAGAATTAAATACCTCTTGTAGTATATATTCTAAGTGCTAAGGTACAAGAACAGACCTGAAGGTCAAAGTCATCACTAACACAAGAGAAAAATAGCTTTTCTTTGGGGGAATGGTTACAGGGCAGAGGCCAGTAAGTTCTTGTCCAGAATTTTTTTTTTAAATCCTGTTGTTTCACTACCACCTTGTTATTAGAAAAACTCTGTGACTTGCCTGTGTAAGTTAAAGACGACAATAATTTCTTAACCTCGTACATAGGTTCACATGTTATAGGAAAAAACATGACATGGATGTGTAAAGGTGCAAGAGATTCAGGTTTGTTGGGGAGACCAAACGGAAATCATTGACCCTATATAAAAGGTGGTTAGTTTTCTGAAGAGTGGTTTTGAAGCTCAAGTCTGGCAATCACCATATTGATAGTGTTTCACTTTGTCCAACTCCACGCTAATTCAAAAATAGGCAAAGAGGTGGAGGATGAGTGGAGCTTGCTAGGCAGCTACCTGCTAGCCACCTATGGTGGGATCCTCCCACCTTGGAGGTTGCTGCTTTGGGGTAATGAGGAAAATAATTTGACAGGGGTCCATTGTTGAAGTAAAATGAATCATTTTAATTGGCTATGTATTTCTGAGTCCATAAACGAGTCCTCCTGGGGGTGTTTAATCCTGTCAAAGAAAGACAAACTAAAGTAATCTGTAGCAAAATAGTATTTGGAAAAATGTCTAAAAGTCACACTTTAGACATTGTTTTTACAGTTGCAACACCAGTAATGCTAAAAGAAAGTAAAATAGCTTTGACAAGGTATTAATGACTGAAATGTAAATCTCATTCTCCACCTTTCACATTAGCCTCTTGCTGTAGTTCAGTACAATGTTCTGAATCTGACATCTTCTGTCACGCACGTATAATCTGTAGTGCAACATAATTGGTTTCAGCCTGTCTTAATATCGTTTAAGATATTCTTATCAAAATGTTCCCTTTTGTCTGTAGCATGTCATCAGCATGTATTTACAGACCTGCTATCATATTTCTGCTTAGCACTGATTTACACATATGGATGCATTAAAATAGGCAGCTAGAAAAAGATAAAGTGCTTGAGCAAGGTACAGGTAGAGCCAAACCTTTGGACAGCGGAAGGCAAGTCCATATAGTTTTCAATTAAAACCTTTTGCTGATATTTCTTATCAGAGTGGCCAATATTGTGCCTTCAGTGTCTTTGGGATTGATTATTAGAGTGTCTGACAGTGCTGCAGGATTGGATGGTCCCATAATCATGGAGGCAGGATGCTAGTCGGTCTGTAGTGAAGTAATTAATGAGATGTTGAATCAATCTGTGTGCTGCAAGAAAGATGAAGTTAAGCATCAAGTCATTAGACATCAAAGACATAACTTTCTGTTCTTATATGGAATTCTAGTTTAGTTTTCTTTACTCAGTTTTTATTTCCACATATAGTACACTATTTGTACTTCACAAACTAAGAGAGCCTGAATTTTTCAGAAGAGTCAAGAACATCTCACTAGTTTTAGCTCTGGACTGCTTGTCTTCGCAACACTGAACTCTGTAAAGCGAGAGCACTGCCATAACATATGTCACTTTTTAAGTATGCACTTGCTCTTCAATTTGCTCAAGGATGTAGCTCAGGTCTCCTGTCTCTCTTTAGCCTAAAACTGCTCTGCTGTCAGTAAAGCACTGTGCTGACAATAAGCCACGCCACTGGTGAGAATGCTGAGCAGACAGAGGAGCACAGGTAATGCATTTTTGATGCTCACAATGGCTTACCATTTCCTTGCTGAGGGAGTTGTGTTACTACACTAGGAGGAACTCTGTGCGTCTTCAGGTCTAGCTTTTGAATAAGTGTTAAGTGTCCCATTAAAATAGATGCCCAAATCAGTGGTGAGAAACACATTCTCCTCATGCCCCTAATCTCTTCTTTCAGACCCACTTATCTGCACTATCTTCACTCTGATGACGGAAGTTTTGTAAAGGTGGCACAGTTTGAAGTGCTTGTACTCGACCCTTGAAGGCTCTCACCTATTCCCCCAGACGTGTAATCAAAAAGTTTGCTCCCATTAAATGTCATCTCTTTTCCTTTTGGTGGCCTGTGTGCCATTTTCTGAAAATACAGCATTTGGATGATTATTCACTGGAAGCTATACTACTGTATATGTGTTATTTGCTAGGGTTGTATAATATTGTAATAGGGTATCTATCTATCTATTGATAGAAGAACAGAGGCAGAGCCACATAGCAAAAACACAGCAAAAGTACCATCTTACAGAGCTACCCCCAACAGATGTTTCCATATACAGCCTCACCAGTCATAAAGACTGCAACTTTCAGCTTTAATGACAGCCCACTCAGTTCCTCAGGGGTGGGTCCTTGTCATTCAGGCATTGAGCGGACATTATTGAGGAAAGTAATTAGCAGGGAGCGCCATCTCTGGAGGTTTCCCTGGGCTTCAGCGATCTGTCAGAGGACTGTGGGACTCTGCCATTAATCAGTGCTAGGATAAGAGAAAGAAGGGATGTGCCAGCATTGGCGCAGACCCTTACCTTTCCTTCCCCCTGACAGAAAAATCCTTACCTAATCAAACTGCCCACTTTAATCTACACTTAGCATCTGTGTGGATGTGGCAGCACACAAAAGGAGGATAACTCTGTATAAATTGTTCTTCTTTCTAAGTGGATCCAGTTATTATACTGATAGAAACTCTTTAAGTGCACAGGAATGCAAGTATCAGCTAGACTTTGTCTTTTATGCCAGATTTTGGTGTTGTTTAATGTTTGTTTTTCTCCAATAAACTTATGGTTACCATTTTATAAACCGCGACCACAGTCTTAACATTATCTAGGTGTTTTAGGTCTTGCTTTGTTTAAGCCACTTAAATTGAACTCTTGTTTGTTTTCCCTCCTGGTTTTGGTCTTGTTCTGGTCCTATATGAACTCTGGAACACTTCTCTTGTGATGGGAACATGATCCGACCTTTATCCAGCTCAAGTACGAGATGTACTCAGCAGTTCAGCTGTCTGTAGGCTGCATGTCTTCTTTGCAAAGCAGTATTGTATTTTCAAGACACTTTCGCAAAGTGCATTCGACATTCTGCTGGCATAGTTTGACTTGGTGCATTGCCCAGATAATTACTGTACCACAGATATAAGCAAAGGCCACTTGTGCTGTTGCTTTGTGTTGCATAGAATGTTGTTTTGTCACACCGTGCTACATCGCAGCTAGATGTGGTCACAACTACAAGTTGTGATGTTGGGTGTGGTCAGAGGGTCCAGAGACTTTTCGGCCTATTCACAGTGTTTCCCTAACCTTACTAATAACATCTTTGCCATTTACCAAATATTGTATAAAGCTGGATCTTTAGAAATACTGTGAATTGATGATTTGGGGCTGCTACTTTTTTAGTTTAGCAGCTGTCACATCAAGCTGGATGTTCACACAGCCCATTATTATACCACAAAACAACAAAAATGTTTGGGTTTGAGCACCCAGTATGTAACAGCGGATCCTTTCAACTAAATAGGAAGGCATGAAAAAACACCAGCGTGGCGCTTGGATATTATTATAAAAGATGCAAGAGTGAAGAAAACAAAGCTGAGCACTGCTGTAAGAAGGGATTTGACAAACCAAGTAGGGTGTGCAATGGACTCTGTGCTGCACACTTATTGTGTTATTTTTGTTTATGATTACTTGGTGAATGGTTTTATATAGCAGCTCTCTGCACATTGAAGTACACTATTTCACATTCACACACAGGTGATATCACTCGGGGGCAACCAGTGGTTCAGCATCTTGCTCAAGGACACTTTGACATGTGAATTGGAGAAGCCGGGAATCAAACCGCCAACTCTCCAGTTAGGAGGCTATCTGCTCTACCTCCTAAGCCACAGCCACCCACGTTTTTTTTTTTTTTTTTTACGAAAATAATTAAAGCTATTTTGCAAACCTGCAGTTTCTCCTAATTCTTGTTCTCATTTAAGAGGATTTAACAATAATCTAACTTTGAGTGGGATCCCAGGTAAAAAAAAAAAAAAAGGTGCCTTATTTTACCTGTAAAGTTGAAACAATACAGAACAACTAGACTAAATCGGTGCCCTCTACATGTAACCCATATGTCATACTGATTTCCACTTGCTCAGCCCTGGTTACATACTGCATGAACACTGTTTTGCAATTCAATAAGGCAGTAATTGCATGCAGTAAGTAGGTATCATAAAAAAAGGTAGGGAAATCGCTCTGTGGCTCTCTGACTTTATGTTTTGCTCGGGAGAGGCCTATACCTCAGAATGCAAAGTGACCTCTTTTTTCATACTGATGGGGAGAAGGTTGTTGGCGATGCCTGACCCCTTCTCAGTGAAGTTATTTTGAATTTGTTTGTCCCGTTTTTCTCCTGCAGGCACTTTGAGAGCAAAGGAAAATGATTTTGTTCAATTGCTCAATTTTCTTTTTCTTCTACTTTTTAAAGAAGCAAATTACTGATTTGTCCCTGAACTACTACTGTGGGTGTTCACACAAGTCATATTCAGGCTGGTGATTTTAGTCTGTGTTCTTTGGACACAAATCAGCATAGAAAGATAACCCCCTAGGCTGTGAGATGATCTTTGAAAATGCCCCACAAGATCAAACTGAGCTGCAGACATTTGTAGTAAACAAAGTTCAGTGGTATGAACATCAAAATGCCTGGTCTTAAGCAAAAGGCTAGAGCTGATTAGATATGTTTGATCTGGAGTAATGGGCTTTTCTACTGTCTTTATACTGAGATTGTTTTATCAGATTACATCCACCAGAGAAGATGAGTTCTCTAGAAGAGAAATTAACTGTGGAATCAGAGTATATGGAGTAAGTGTTTTGGCATGAATTTAAGTGCAAATGCGTGCCTATCTCAACATTCAGAATCTGTCTTTGACTTTTCGAGAGTGACCCCTATACACAACCCATGAGAGATGATAAGCAGGTTCACATTTTGCCCCACACCTACTGATGAATACCAATGTGATTTTTCTGACAACGATGATGGATATTCTGACAGGTCCCATTCCTTTTGCCTTTACTGATAAATTTTCAAATAAAATAAATAAAGAAATAAAATATATACACTACCAGTCAAAAGTTTGGAGACATATTTTCCCCATTCTGTTCAATTCAATGTATAATTTATATATAATATGTAAATTATACTATGTGTAATATAATTTGGTTTCAGACTGAGTGGGGATGTCTGTTCGTGGTTATTTATTCTTGTGAGGTAATGTGAGATATGCTCCAAGGTGCCACACTGGTTCAGCAAAGAGCGAATAAAAGTGGTTAAAACCAGTAAACATGGTGACAGTGAATCATCTAAAAAGGAGATGCTTTGCTGTGTGCCATTTAGATTATATCTTTGTTGGTGAATTCCATTGTAAACATAATTAAAAATATGAAACATCATTCTTTACTTTGTGAACTACAGTACTGTATGAGTCAAAGATAGAGAGCCAGAATACTGAGAAGGGCTACTTTTAGTATTCAGCTCAGTGTCATCAAATCCCTGCTACAATAATCAAACGTCTTATCAGTCTTACACTTTTATTACTATAAGAACCATTGTATTTCAGAGCACAGCCTGATGATGTCTTGTTTATAAAGGAAGCCATTACATTTGACCTTGAGACTTGTGTGTCTAATAGCCGTTCCTGCATAACAATTTGAAAAGCACTAACAGCACTAAGAAGACGGCATCCGTCATTGGCAGGACAGGCAGCTGGCAGCTTTGTATACACAGTAGATAAAGAAAATATCATACATATAAGCATCGGAGGCTCTGGATATACACTAGACAAGACTTGCTGAGGAGGGGAGAGGAGGATGAATACTAAATTAAGCTTAGGCAAAACTTCAATAAGAAAGAACTCTTCCCTGACATTCTGCTTGTTCCAATATATACTCCTATATATAGACTGTATGCTCCTGATTCATTTCTCTCCATCACTTCTGGTTTCTCACGCTGTCAAATATCCCACCCCCTACAATCCTGACATCAACAGTTATCTTTCTGCCTGCGGTTCTCAAGCCAGGCTTCTGTTTTTTTTTTATCATTGTAATTTTGCCTGTATGTCTTTCAAACTTGTGTGTGTGTATGTGTATAGCATTTAAAACACATTTTCCTTTTGCAAACTGTTTTAAGGGGATGGAGTAAAAAAAAAACCTGAATGCTTTCTTTCTCATCACTGTCTGAACATGGGAGATAGACAGCAGATATGAATCTTGTGATCTAAGATTATAAGTCTAAGATGAGCTACATGAAATAAGTTTGCAGATGTATGAAAGACGTTTGACTTCAAAAACTGAAAAGTACCACTGACTCCAACTGCACATAGACAGAGATGATCAGCCAACTCTGGAGTACAGAGCACAGTGATGGGTTAATGGTTTAAAGATGGTAAGAATTCTTAATCCGCTGTGATAAACGGAGTTCAGCCTATGAGGATATTGAGCTGGTGCGTTGATATATAAATGTAACAATTTACCGTAGTGGAAAATTTGTAAGAAGGTGGCAGCAACCAATCTTTTCCTGACTTCCAAAGAAAAGCAGCCTTCAGTTCGACATGGATCCATCATTTATGGTTTTCAATGGGTGTATAGATCGACTATCAGGGAAACTGGTTTACTAGGGTTACTTTCCCTCTTCATCTCCTTCTGTGCTCTTGGAGATGTACCCTGTTTTCATATCATCTTGACAAAGACCTAGTCACTGAAAATCACTGCTCCCAGCTGAAAGCCATCCAGCTCCCAGCCAGTTCCAAGCCAGCTCCCAGCCAGTTCCCACCCCGACATGTTTATGCCTGATAAGGCATGTCTAGAGTTCATAATAAACCTGCACATTCAGGGGCATTCATTAATATGCATGGTGTCCTCATTAGATGGCGCGTTGTTCTAAAAAACCCATTCACACATAAGCCAGAGAGTGACTGAGTAAAGTATTATATCCACACCATAGAGTCTCATCTCTCTTAAGGCTGTGATTTATACAATATGCTTCCCAGACAGTACAGTACAGGCAGTACCGTAGTTGCTAAAACTGAACTTCAGAAATTACACCATAATAACTTGACTTTGGGCTGAGAAATGCTGGCCTTTAAATCAAGGTGAGGTATTGGCAAACAGTATGGTCTACAAAATTCATCTTGAGTTTATCCAAATCCAGAATTGTACATAATTTCTTAGTTTTTCATCAACCCTAAAAAGAAAAAAAGACATGTATTTCTTAACATTTTAACTTTTAAAATTAAAGAACCAAAAAAATACAGTGTATATAATATATTCATTTTCAGTCCAACACTACCTCTGTTGGTATCAGCTTGCTCAAATCCACTGGATTCACTTTGATGAGAAGTCAATTAAAAAGTCACTTCCCCATTATACTTTTTTTGTTCTTCACTTAAGACTTAAAGCAAACTCTAATCGTTTTGCACAGAACATTGACAGCTCTAATGCATCAAGGGCTTAGCACTGGTACATAGTGTTGAAATTGCGACTTCGAAAGTGTGACTTATTTATGTGGAGTAGGAGAGAAGTGTTTTTCTCGGCCTTGTCTTGAATAGCAGTCTTCTTTAGTGATTGCTGTAATGTATTACTCCAAAGGGAATTTCTCATACACTTGAGTACTGACAAGATGTGCTAATTATGTTTGGTAACAGCCTAATGCTGGGAGATATCTCTCTTTTACTTATTCTCACATCACTTTGAAAAACTATAATGTGAAAAAAAACTTTTTAAAATCCATTGTTAACACAACAGAGAGAAAATAGAAACATTTATAATTGTAAAAAAAAAAGGGGGCAGCTGAAAGCAGTCATTTTCTCATGAGGATGATGCATGTGACAGACTGGAAAAGGGAGTCAGTAATTATAAACACCACTGGAAAAAAAAAAGAGGTTTAGCTTCATTGTGTGAGGTGTAGCACCTGTGCCGCATGGACACATTAATCATGCCTGTCTGCATGGATGTTTTGTTCCTAGCTATTTGCCTGTTTTCACCTGTTGTTTATATTTTTCCCAGTTTTTGCCATCTCTTCTGATATTCCTCACATGTATACAAATGCAGACTTACTGAGCTGTGCAATGTATGGAACACTGCACACCCAAGTTTATCTGTAGAGACGTGAAAATAATTTTACCTGTAACTGGCAGAGAACGTGTAGCGTTGCTTTATCTTTCATGGGCTGCATGATCCAGCGGTAATCCATATTCTGTACTGCACATAATTAGCTATAATCAACCATCCTTGGTCTATTACTTTGTGTGTTTAACATGCATCGTGGAGGAGCTGACAAAGATTTTAGTGAGCTGCAGCAGCTAAAAGTAAATATCTGTATTGCTCCATGAAGGGGTTTCTCACTGCCAGTGACTTAATGCTGCACTTCAGAGGTGTTTGAAAAAGGACGAGCTCACAGTCTTGTTATAATGACACAATTTGTGGGAGATCAGGCCATAAAAGTGAAGCAGAGCCTTATGATGAAGTTTAATCTCTTTTTTGCATTTCAGATGGTGACAGATTTTTTATTTGGGTCTTGCTTCTTTTGGTACTTCAGAAAACACCATAGTATTAAACCATGTTTTTATTACTGTACCTCCTCCTCAATCATGTCCTCTGTTTGGGAGGCATCATAGAAACACTGAAAATGCTCCTTTCTGAATGAGATCAAAAGACAAATGCAACATGAAGCTCCCATCTCTCATGAAGTCTTATAAACACCTACTTTGGGCTGCGGTTTAGCAGCAAATACAGTAATAAAAGACATGGAATTTCATAAAGGAAAGGCATTTTGAAGTATGGACATCCATGTGATCAGCCAGAATTTGGAGAAAATGAGACCGTTTGTACGATTTCGAGCATGTCAGTGTGTAAGAGGAAGCCGAATTTTAAAAGGTTTCTTCTGCTATTTGATATTTTTTCCCACCATGAAATTCTGTCAACTACAAATGACTTTTAACACCCACCTTTTGAGTCTATGAAGAGTTAGGGTTGGTACTCAAATAATTTGAGGCATTTCTCCTGTTTTTTTTTACATTACTAATTTTCCGCAACCTCAGTATGCCCTTGATTAAGTTTTATTAGGTAGCAAATCTCACATTACTTTTTAAATTTGGATTTCTCCCCTCTGGTATAAGTCTTAATGAGAAAGTTGTTTGAATAGCTCATCCTGCACTGCAAAGACTTCAGTGTAATCATCTGTGCTTTAAGCTCTCCTGCACTGATGTTGATCATTTGTGTTTTTAATAATACTTTAATATTACAACCGCAGCTTTGCAGAGACTTTGACCTAAGCTAACGCTTCACACCTCTCTAAGTAATAAAACAGCAGAAACAAATGTACAGTTGATTCACATCTCTTTTCTGTTCTGTGAATAGATTCCGAGAAGACATCAATATTTTACATATTATTCAAAACATTAAAGATTTGTTGTCCAGAATTTTGATCCCTACTGATTTATTCAGTCTCTTTGCTTTTGAAATGCATTTTTTTAATCAAGGACTTGTTCAGAAAATTAGCTGAAAAATTGTTTTTCTAAAGGCATCTATAAAGATTTTTAGAAACAACTGATATTCATTAGAACTGCATTCACATCGACACATATAGCACGTCAGTATTCAGATCAAAGAGAAATAAAATAGCTAAAACATTGCCACTGATATAATAGCACAATTTTCTATTAATATTGAGTCGATTGTGGCTTTTTGACAGGCAATCTGTTTATACAGTGGTGAGTCAGTCATTAAAGAGCAAAAACTCAAAGCAGCATTCTGGTTGAAGAACAACAAAACATTCCTGTTTTTCTCACTCTCACTCAAAATTATTAGTATTATTATTATTAAGTTTTACAGGTAACGTTCTTTCTCATTTGTCATCTGAGATTTCAAAGCTGCTGTATTTCTCCAGAAGCAGAAGCTGTATCCCAGGTGCTAATCCTGGCTCACCAAAGTCTGCCGTCATCATTCAGTATCAGCCTTTCACAGATCCATAAAAATAAACATGGAGGCGAGCAGCAACAGCGAGGTGGGTCAGTGACAGTGACGTTATTGTTATTCTTGTATGCTTGCGACTCACATTCAGCTAAATTTGCACATGCGTGAGAGTTTAGCAGCGTGACAGTGTTCAGATGGAGCTAGATGTCACTTACACACATGAATGTGAACCATGAACAGAAAAAGATCGGATCCAACAAATAGATCAGAATTGAGTATTAAGGCCTGTGATGTGAGCGTTTGGTAAAAAATGGCTTTCTTGCTAAATTCCTGAGGCATCATGATTACGGAGGCTACAGCAACCTTGTTTTGAATGGCATGGCTACTGCAAGTCAGGGGTACTACAGAGCTGTGCTGGAAATAAAATGCTTCATAACTTGAGTCTTTTGACCATTTCCAGTCTTCCTTATCTTGGATCAAGACATGTTTCTATTCCATTTTTCACTGACTGTGTCCCCGGCTGCAACCAGCCAATGACATTAATCATCCTAATTTAAAACTATTACCATCCATTTGTTGACATTATCTGTAGGAGTTTTCTTAAGAAATGATTCAAGAAGTGTCACTCTGGATCGTAGAAAAAAAGTCACATGTATGGTAAGCTTACGCTCTTGGTTTAATGATCAAATAACTGAAAGCTACAGTATGTTTGAAAACGATAAAGCCCAAGCAGCACCACCTTCCCTGCAATATAGTGCTCAGCAGGAGCAACAAGGTTACCATGGTGAGAGTGATGAGAGCCCACTAGTGAACTGTTTTATTGCAATTTCCTTTCCTGTAGGGAGGAATCAGCAGAATGTGATGAAAAATTACATTTTTGAAAGCTATTTCACAGTAATTACTCCTTAATAAATAAATATATATATATATTTATTTATATATACACACACATATGTGTATATATATTCACATATGTGTGTGTGTTAGTTCCCGTCATTTTATTGTTTGCCTACCAGTCACAATCCTCCCATCTTACTCCAAAGTAGTACACTAGTAATATTTGGTATTGGGGGGACGGGGGTACCACAAGGCATCCATGCCTCAGGGCACCCAGATGTCCAACAGCGGCACTGTCACCGACTGAGCTATTTGTTGTCAAGTTGCATTGTAAATAACGTATGTGACCGGTTCTAACAAGAAAAAAGAAAATGTGAAAAAAACATATCTCTCTTTTGTATTGCTTTTTATCCTTTATTTTAAAAGTATGTTTTAATTATTTACTGTGAGTCTTGTGGGAGTGCAATGCAAAACTGATTGAGTACTCCTTTAAAGGAAATTTCACACTGTGGATTTGGTTTAACCAAAGAAAGGAAAATGTAGCCTGCTTTAAACTTGGTGGTTTCTTCATAATGCACAGTTTAGAGGGTTTCTTTCTTAACGTTCATAGGATGTCGGCATTTATTATCGACATTAAAGGTTTATTGGCTCTCGCAGAACTCCATTAAGATGGACTTGCATTAACGTCTTGCCCAGAGTTGATGAGACAAAGGAAACTGACTCATCTAAATAAAGGTCTCGTATCTCAGTGGGTCCAAGGTCTGTTTGCCTGTCTTCTTTTCAGCCTGAGATGTATAGGCTGAAGGACAATTGGCCATTTCACTCTGAGACACTCACTACTGCAGGGATCAGTGTAGTAAAAGAAATATTTTTTCCAGAGCCCCTAGAACAATTTTTACGGTTCCTTGGGCTGGCCAAAACTGCTCATTGTAATATCAGATTACCAAACCATTTCTCATTTTAAACAGACATTTTGGCTGCAAGATTTATCGAGCCCTACATGGGGAATCAGCCTCTTTTTATTAAATACTGCTGGCTAAAGAGGAGTGAATGCCTCAGTGTGTCAGCCTGGTTTCCTCAAGGGAAATATTTCTAATTATCACTCTTGAAATGTGTCTCTGCTGGAGATCCTCTCCTGGTGATAATGGACGGTGCCCACATCTGTCCCTCTGTCCCTGTATCCATTAATCTTTCTACATATATTCAAACCCTTGGTGAATTGTTACTGCATGCTTTTCCAAACCTAGAGTATTTTTGCTCCTCAAAATCATCACTGTTACTTGTTCAAATCAGCAGGGAATGCTCCTATCATGCTTCATGTACTGTAATATTGCCTTGGTCTCCCAGGACCACTGCATTACAAATATAATACAAAATTCATATTTGCAAGCATCTGATGTCAAGACTCCCAGCCATGGATAAAATTAACAGGCATACTGTAAAACATTTGCTTTGCATCATGGATAACTCTTGTGTATTTGCATACCAGTCATTAAGTATTTATTTAACAGAGCTTCTGTCAGTCTGATGTTGTTTGGACAAATAGTAATGCGGTGCCAACGTGGTCTGCAGGTGCCTCCAGCATGTGAGACAACAGCAGTGACAAACTGATGGTAATTTCTGGCAGTACAACCTTTCAAACACCCACTTCACACTCCAATCCTTTCTCTACTGCGCCTTCCTTGTGCCCTTGTGATTAATGTGTCTTACTCTCCACATGCTGCCCTTAAGACAAGAGCAGCTTAGTGCTTCCTTTACCCTGCCACAGGTCCCCGAAATGACAGTCAAATAGGATTAGAGTTCAAATTTAGGGTGGAGTGTGTTTTTATGCATCTGTGAGGGCACAGAGAAACATCCATGAAGTAGTTTGTTTTTTAGCCAATTTATGTCAGAAGAGAAGAAAGGTGCAGCAGCTCGGGTGGGTTGATGCCTTGGCAGCTGTGTTGTTACGAAAAACAAGGCTGGAGGGGGTGAGATAGGGATTTGAGGGGGTGATTCATTGCAATCTGCCACAATGGTATATGTATCCAAAGCTGAAATCTCAGCCTGGGTTCTGCCTTAATAAAGCCTGTTGGCGTTAAGTCTTATTACTTAGCAGTCATATTCCAAATGACATCTCATGTCTCGCAATGAGACTACACCATTTTGTATCAGGTCTTCCACTGAAAATTGCTGCACATTTTTTTGCTCAGAAATTTTTGGTGTTTTATAGTGTCAAACTGCTCAAAATATGTTACCTTATATGACACCTTATCAGAGTGTATCAAACCAACCAGAGTCTTCACTATTTATCTTAACAATTACTGTATAACACTATAACTGCAGATGCCTTAAAACTGTTTGGTCTGTGCTAAACAGGGAAACATCTGCAGTACTTGCAGTTCTGTTAGACTTGTCAGGATGATGAGACAAGGCTAGGGCCTAAATGATGTTGCCAGAAAGTCAGCTCTCTCTTTTTTTCCTGTTGTTGTTGTTGTTGTTGTTGCTGTTGATTTTACCAGTTTCTTCATCCATGGCAAAACTGCCCCTATTTGCAGGGAAGCAACCTTGGAGAAATTGAAGCCCAAAGGGAGATTTGCAGGCTGTGCTTCTTTTTGCCTCATCACCCACTCTGTCCCCAGGACAAAAATAAGAACTTTCAGACAGCACAAAGCAAAGAACACAGATGTTAAGCAATCTTGGTATCACTAAAACCTGTCCCTGATTTCAGCTGCAAATGCAAGGGAATTGTAAAGAAATTGTATTTCTTCTAGTGAAATCCTCTGATTATCAAGGTTGAATCCTTCTGACATAATCGGAACAACGATTAAGATCCGTTTGCTTAATGTGTGTTAACACAGTGTGATTATTTACCTGATTATTTATTTTATAGCCATATAGAGTATCATACAGATGACAGTTTTAGTCACTGAAGAGTTTTGTTGCTGAATGATAAAAGAAGATTAGAACTGGTAACAGAGAAAAAAGAGCAATCCCCACAGAAATGCCTAACTTCATTGCACTAAATGTGATTTGAACCCGTCTTCTTAACAACCTTTCTGTCCACCTGCCACTGAACAGCGATTGAGCTGATGCAAGCTGAACCTTGCTGTCAGTCAGCAGTCTAAAGGTTAATTCAGAACGACACACTGTGTCCATCAGTGCAGGCTCAGTCTCTGTTGCTTTGTGGGCAATAGTTAGCTTTTTTCTAAGCCTACGCACCTACAGTAGAAATATGTCACATTTCAACCTGGCCTCACAGCAAAATGTATAATATTGTTGCTGTCGGGCAGAAACCTCATATGTCCATATTTGTTTGTTTTTTCCATATATCAATGCTATTGATCCCCCTCTATGTCTGTCTGTGGGTTTGACAAACATTTAACCAATGAAAAGTACTGAAAAGGGCTTTTGACTAATACATTTGATTTAGGCAAAATGTTAATAATATGACACACGCAGTTAAGTGACCATATATAAAGACACAATACCGACTCTGATGACATGATGTTGAATTATTTTAGATGCACAGGGTTTTCATAACCTTAACCATCTAAACCTAAATTTAACAGGGTAGCCTAGTTTCTTTTCCTAAACATAACTATACTTTCAGTCTTAATGTACTTTGGGTTTCAATTTTCAATCGAGAAAATGGTGCAGTGTCACAATTTTTGAGGTGTTATTGTGAGAGTAGAACATATGGCATTGTAGACCAATGTAACTATTATACCTTATATTATATATTATACCGTAAGGATAGGTACCATAGGCCATAAGCTTAATGTCTCTGTTTCTTCTTGACAATCCATTATTTATATACGTTTTTCTGACGTACAGTACTACGTAAAAAAGAACGTGATCTATCTCACACTTCAAAGAGAAATCCAAGTAAAGTGGCTGAGCAAGAGTCAAGCCAAAAAAAACCAAGATAATATGACAGCCTGTTGTACAGTACCTTTCACAAGGTGTTTAGTTTTTTGCACTAAGCTGTCTCATGTCAGCACAGAGTGACCTTTGAATTGCTGTTGCTTTTGCCCAGCAGACAGTGGAAAGTTTATAAAATTTGTCTGCCATAACCTCTCATAAAGTCATATCTAAGGCCACAAATAGTATATTATTGTCCAAACATACCTGTATATCTGTGGCCTCTGTAAAGCTGCCAAGTCAGTTTGCCATCTCCATGGGAATACTACAGTTTAATACTTGCCGCCAAACAGTGTACTCATAGACAGGCAGGTCTCTGTCCATAATTTCCACTTATTGTTTATCATCTCATTCCAGACTCAACATACAGAACCAAACACAAAATTTGTCATCTTACATGAAGAATAGATCTGAATTTTGACACCAAACCTGAAAAGAGAAAAAAGAGCAACATTTAACGAGATAAAATTACTGTATATTTCAGAAATCACACTGTTAGGGGCATATGGCAGTATTTTGTTCTTACCTGTGGTCTGTGCATTTGGGCCATGAATCAATTAAGTCAGCCAAACTATCACATATAGTTTAGGTGAAACTTTATTCTCGCAGGCATAAATTTGATTTACAATGACAAAGATAAGACAGGATATTAAAGTGGTATAGGCCAACATGCCACATATTGCAAATTGATGCCGGGTAGACTAAACCTAGAAAAACACTGTGCATTCAATGATGACATATTGTAGTAGAAAACATAGAAGGGCAAAGAGTAGAAGAAATACAATTTAAAAAATATATATAAAAATAGCAAAACTAAAATTAAAAGTATTCGGTCCTTGTGGAGACAGCAGAACTAGCAGAACATGCTGCAAACTTTGACATTTTATCACTTTATAAAATTGAGACTGCTAATATATTAGTAACATTTAGACAACCAGCAGTCGTGGAACCAGCAAAGCATGTGTTCGGGTCACCTGGAAGATGTAAGTGCAACATTTTCAGCTCCATTTCACTCCCAACCAACTCCAGTAACTGACTCTTTGGCAGCTACATTAATGATTTAGTAGCTAGTTGTTAACCTTGTCTGTGTGCTGTTTGGTGCTGTGCTGCTAACATATAGTACAGTGGTTTATCCAAGATTTTTCGCAGAAAGCAGCTGGCTACTGCAGCAAGGTGAAAGATACTAATGTTTTACTGTATGTAGACCTGTAGAGAGTTAAGCAGCAAGGTTATACTGCAGTTATCTTTAGATGAGCAGCTCCTTTCACAGTGCACACAATAATTGGACCCATTGTTAATATAAAAATGTTTAGTGCAGCATTAAGACCAAATGAAAAGTATAGTAGAAACAGTAATAAAAGCATACATTAATATAGAAATAGGCAAATTACAGGGAAATATGGTTCTGTTAAATATACATAGTGTGCAAACAAACCAAGAATCAGTCTGTAAATATGTGTAGTAAGCAAATACTGAGGAGAAAATGGAAGGCCCCTCTTATAATGTATTCTATTTTGGTGTTGTGGTTTATTTTAATATATTATAGCGATCTGTCACTTCAAACTGTTGGATATCTTGTTACTTGATCATTTTGTTGGTAGTTGGAATTCATATTACTGTGAGTTATCTTATGGAAAGACCTGTCTCACCCCATGGGAGAAGGATGATCAATAGTCCTGCTCCTTACAGGCTGTAATTACCTTTAATAACTGTATATTTACTGCATTACTCAACCTCATCTGAAAATTCTCTCTCCATTTGCACTCTTAGTATGTGTAGCATCAGCCTCCACAAAACCCAGTTCTATCACTATGTGAAGTTTAAATGGAAGACACTGCACAGCATGGAAATGTGCTTTTCATTATTTTATTATTATAAATTATCCAAATATATCATTTCTAGTTTAATGATGATCACATGCCTCTCCATTAGTCACAAACATCCCTTTTGGTTTAGGGTTAATGTTATCTGTGGGTTTTCTTCCTCCTCTGCACACATTAATAGAGCACATTGTGTTCTGGCTTTAATGGACCGGAGTCAAACACCTGTATTATCTGTGCTCACATTTGCCATCACCGATGGCAAAAGAAAGCTGGAGGACCAGTGACAGTTTGCGATTTCCCTTCACACAGAGCAATAATTAGGAGAAGAATTTGATTCATTAGCCTATGGAAAGGAGCACGCCTTCCTCCCTGAGAGGACAGCCCTTCCACTTCAAAGGCAGCACAGGTTCTTTGATCCACAACCACGAGAAGGAGACGGGTAGACTGGTACAGAATACCGCCGTGATTTCTGTGCATGTAATGCCCATGGACACCAGCTCTGGAAGATGGATGATGATCGTCAGCTGCGTTAGAAAGATAATGTGATCTGATTCCGAGAGGATTTGGCCCCTAAACTGGCTTGGGTCCCCGCTGTCGAGATTAACTATGTAGCATGTCCTGTGATGTCCACCTTAAGTTTGGCTACTTCTAGTATCTTCCTTTTCTTCCTTCCTTCCCCACATGTGGTCTGCTTTACAGCTCATTGACCTTAACACGATGCATCACACACAGACTTTGGGGACAAACATGTGCACATGAACATGCACTTTTCTTTTTCTATCTCTGTGTTTCTTAGAACAGAAGGACAAAATGATATTCCAGTTCACTTTGGCTTTGGTTCTCTCAATGTACCAGCTACCTTTGATTCAATTACAACATTTCTTCTGTGACGCTGATGCAAATCTTGTAGGATCCTCTTCACAATGTTCTCTTTTTTTATTTGCCGTGTTCTACATCTCTTCTTTAAAAGCTTTTCTACAGTTCCTGTACAGATAGATGCACTTTGGGCCAGAGAGAATACCAATTAATTTAGAGGTCATTTGTTTAGTCCTCCTCATCAGATCAATTTTATGCAGGAGGGAAACAGGGAAAATCGTTACACAGCTTAAAGAAACCTAAGTGAATTACAGTAATTATTTAATGCTTGGTCTTGATCAAGCTAAGTGTCTGTACAGGCCCTTATTTATTTTTCTAATATCCCCTTCATCTCCCAAGGTCCCTCTGTGGGATGTGATAAAAGAAACATTCATGAACAGAAGACATATCTAACTGTAATGAAACAGAGCTGCTGTTAAAATGTTTGTACTCAGAATTTTGTTGAAGACCATGGAGAGGCCATAATATGGACCCACATTTTCTCAACTTATAGGAGGTAGGAATTTGTGTACCCTGAAATTCCTAGCAGTAATCACAGAGAGTAGACATATGTGTGTACATTTTCATGTGCAGTCAGTGTTGTTATGCTTTCAGATTGTTTTATGGGCAGTAGAATTGAAGAATACGAAAAGTAGATGTTAGAGACTGCATAAGATTTGGTAAGATTTTATTGCAGAAAGCTATTTCTGATAAAATGGGCAGAAAAATTAAACTTAAATGATAGCTCACCAATGAACTTCATCATTTAGACAACAAAATGTACACAGAGTGCTTTGGAAAGATTCCGACAAATTAAACTTTTAGCAAAAATTCAAGCAGGAAGACATCTGTCAGTCACCCGTGACACTCCTTTTCCTATCCAATCACCTATCAGCTCATGAGCATCTTAACCATGCACATTTAAATCTCATTTCCTGAGTTGTCTCTTGACCGTCATTGACATTCATGCCGCACCGCAGTGCACTTTACTTTTGCTGTCTCTTTGCTCTCACTGGAGTCAGTGGGAACATCTCAAGTCTCTTATACGATGTTCCCCTCACTTGTGTTTTTTCCTGTGATTCAAGGAAAACATGAGGAGAAGGGACTCAAGGAAACGCGTTATTAACGAAGTGAGACATCTTCTCCTTGAATCCTTTATCAGAAGTGTCCAGTCAACAGCTGATTTCTGGTAAAGGGGCATGTCAGTTCACAAAAAACCTCCGTGAAGGATGGTCTCTTGTGTCTTTGGTTATGGCTCCAGCACCGTCCTCAGTCCTCAGAGCCGATATGAGACTTGGAGCTGTATACATCCTCGATCGACCAGAACCACTTCCAGGTCAACTGAGGACATAGGAACAATCTTATAAGAAACATGAGATGTACCCTATGTTGCCGTAGAGCTTCACCCTACCACCACTGTTGTCAAGGCCCCATTTAAGGCTCCTGGGGGATATTTGTTCATTATTGTGTTTGTTTATTTAAAAGGATCCCCATTAGCCAAGTGCCATAGCTACCAACTAATCTTCCTGAGGTCCACACCAGACATACAGTATAGCATATAGCACATAGATAATGACATTAATACATTGACTGTCTAGCATATAGCACACAGATAATGACATTAATACATTGACTGTCTATCAACATTGATACAACCCACATTCATCCACACTCATTATGCATTTAACATCAGTAAGTCTACCACATTCACATTCAGATCTACAACCAACCATCAGTGTCGCTCATGAAGCCTGGAGTCATGGATGACCAAAAATAATGTGCAGAATAATGTAGTTTTAGCTGCACTGCTTAACCACATTTGGCTTTGTTTTGACCCAGAATTAAATTATATCCTGCCAGGTGGTGTGTTCATAGTATTGCTCACCTTAAAATTGGTGGACTTCTTTCAACACTTTCACATACAGTGCACAGAGCCTGACACTCTTCAGAGGGTAACAAAACATTCCAGCAGAAGGAGGCAAAAGGAAAGGTCGCTTAATGATTTTGTGTGCCACAATCTTAGGAAAAGGGCTGGCTCTTTAAAATGGCACTGTCTGGCAAAGAACAATACTTTTGTATTCTTCACTTGGGATTGTGGGATGAGAGAAAACAAGATGGCAAAGATAAATCTAGCACCAGATTTGGCAGACCAACTGGAACTGAATGAAACCTACTAATTCATAATCCAACATGGCTGCAATTTCCCTGCTGCCTGGTTTAAAAGTTGAATTGCTCCTTTGGACAGAAGAAAGAATAATTTAACTGCGCAGTAAAATTTAGTAAACATTGTACAGGGGTAGCACATGTACAATCTTTTATTTGGACAGCAAACCTGTAGCTTCACTCAAGCAGTATCAGTGCAGCAAGTAAAGTGTAGCTTGTAATCATGACATGAAAAGCGTTCATGATTCTGTCATTTAAAGAATGAAATATGTGTACACAGTTTAACCAAATGGGATAATACATCTGAATGAAACTTTTTTTTCCTATAGTGTAATTTCAATTTCAGTGTTCTTTGAGGTCAGTGAATCACTGTCTGACTGTGCCCTAAGAAGATAAACTTAATTTACTTCTATATCTTTTTCCACTACTAAAGCACGGCATATCCAATAGTGAGCCTCCTAAACATAATCAATTATCTGAGCTCCAATGGCAGAGAATGCAGCAGGCTGATAAGACTTTGTAGACTTTTTTTTGTAATGAATAGAGAAAAGACGTTTTGGTTCAATACCCTGTGGGAGTCTCCCCCCCCTCCTGGTAAAAGAGAATTATTCATTGCATCCTCTAAGGGAAAAGTCGATCATTCCCAATAAGTCACAGAGTTGTTGTCCCTTTTCAGTTGTGCAATGAGTAGGACCCTCGGCGATGTCGATTTTATGTCATATGCTTTGCTCTGCTTTTCTTTAAACGCATGGTTGCCAGACCAACAATGAAATGACTTTGACTCGGTGGCATTATATACACAACTGACATTCTACGGTATTTATCAAGGTGCAGTGAGACTGTCATGTTAGAGACGCTGGCATAGCCTGAAATCAGCATCGTCTCTGCTTTCAGTGCAGCCTTCCTCCCTCAGTTTCATCTTTTCTGTTGTATAGCCACTAGCCGGTTCCTGCGGGTGTGTGGGCTGTGTGTGTAGGCTTCTTCATTATGAATACTCTGACTACACCCCTTTGGCTTTAATATTTTAGAACTCATGTTTCTGTTAAAAACATTTATTTTGCCCCTGGGTTATGAGTGTATAAGTTTATGAGAAGCCTGCTTCCTAATGCATTCCATTGATCATTTTATCCAGCTGATTTGCATGTGAAGAGCTGCTGTGCAGAGATGTGCAATGTTGTGCACAGATAAAGAATGATACTTCCCTTAAAATCAACTATTGATTTTAGATGCTCTTTTGTATTGATGACAAATTCAGGTTTATCTTGACAAATGCTGCATGTGGGTCTATGACACAAATGAAAACAATGTATTAGCCTCTTTTGCCTTTTAATTTTTAACAGTAAAATGATCCAAAGTCAGCCTGACCTTTTACAAGCATCATCTGTGGGGAAACAGAATTTATGTTCCCTAGGCCAGGCTTTATGCCAACACACTGGCTGCTGTTTTTCTACCATTAAACAAGAGTTATGTCACACTTCTCATTTAGTCACAGGCTTTTTCAGGGGTCTGGGCTGAATAAGAGCACTCAGCCAATGACTCACTGTGAGCGGCCCATTTGACAGATTACACCTGCAGTCACACTTAAAGGTAATGTTAGCAGGCCCTTGGCAGAGGAGGAGGAGGAGGAGAGCCTAACAGTTCCATTAAATGTTTTCATTTGACCTTTCTGGCATATGAACAGTTGGCTTCCATCTAGTCAACATGGTGCCTAGTGTTCACAGAAGCCACAACATTCAATATTCCTGTTATAAAGTCATTAATATTTATGTCTGTCAGTTAAGAAACTTAGTTGGAGGTAAATGTGGGACACGCAAGCAGTAACGATTAGAGTCATTCTAGGTGCAACTTATGGTGTGCTTCCGTCTGCCCAAAATGTGAATACATGGATAGGTGAGGACCCGTCATGTTCCTTGTGTTCAGGTGTAGCATCACTTCGGCACATCTTCTCAATGTGTAAAACAAGCCTGACTCAAGGATGTTACACCTGGTGACATAATCAAGTGTTGAAATGTTTAACAGCTGCTATTGAAAGTAGGTGCTTAAAGATAAATTCAGTGGAGGAGAAGAAGAAACAAGGGGAGATTTTGTTTGTTCATGAGGGTGAAAAAGACAGGAAACAAGTTATTTTGGACAAGCAGGATGCAGGCCAGCTAAAGGCAGGGGGAGAAATGAAATTAGATTTAAGGAATTAGCTCATAGTTCCTGAGGAGATAGTCAGCACTAACCTCAGACCAGACCTTGTGTTGTGGTCAGAAGCACAGTGGACTTTGTATTTTGTCAAGCTTACAGTGCCCTGGGAGGATGCTGTAGCTTACGAGAGGAAGAAACTGAAATACAGAGAGTTAGCCATGGAGGCAGAGGAGCATGGCTAGAACATTAAAGTCCACCCCATGGTGACTGGTTGTTGGAGGTTGGTTGTAGGGGATTTGTAGCCAAGCTGGACCAGCCACTGCTTAACCTGAGCAAATACAATGTAGATGCTGTGCATCAAGCCATGTATCTGCTCTTTGCTTGGGTGAGGATTGGGTTCAGGAATGCTTTTTGTTAAGGGTAGGTTAGGTCTGGAAAAATGGTGTTGCTTATTGTGGGGCTCTGAAGGTTTCTGGGTAAATATCATTTAACTCGTATACTGAGCTTCCATATGAATGCTCTCCCATTCTTTGGCACATTTAATTGTGTATTATTGACACCTCTATACTGAAATTAAACATTATATCCCAAAAATTACTTAGCCCAGAGTGTTTTCTCAAGGGTATACCAGGAGATTCGAGGGCAAACTTGGCAGTTTCATGGTCGAATGGCATGCTGTAAGCTCTGTGCCGCTGCCTAGGAGATTCTCTGGATCATCTAGACAGCAGAGTGACAAAGTGTGGAACAGAAACCTGTTTAGCACTTCATCATCACTGTCATCAACATCCAGAAGGAGTGAGGAAATTCATAGCATAAAGGGACAGAGAAAGACTCCCAGCAAGGTTGATCACATCTGTGAAATTAGAAATACTGTAGGCCTAAATGGCTACCAAGTGTGTTTGCTTTTCTAATTATCTGTACCTCTCATTCTCAGACTCCCTTTTTCCAGAATAATGCTGCATGCTGTGCCCATGCTGCATATATACAGCTTGAATTTGTCAAAGTCAAAGAGAATTCTTGGGCAACTCTCAATATGATGAATCGACCAAAAATCCTCCATTTCATACACTATTAGATTTAAAGAATACTGTAAGCCATGCAGGAAGATATATCTTCAGGGTAAGTTTTGGTTGTGTTATACAAAACATAGTGTAGGATGTTATAATAGTGGTTAACTGGCTGAATCAATCCATCATAACGCACCAGTTCAATAAAGGCAACGGTCCTGTGGAACAAGTTAAAGAATATCAGCAGAGATGAACTCGTAAGAAGTTTCGAAACAGGAATCAGTGTTTTTATGGGAGTATTAAACTTCTTACTTTATGACTGGGAACTAGAATTTTATTAGTGCATACTGAGGTTACTACTATCAGAAAGTTCTATACAAGTATGTGCATTAATTTTATCTTTGCCTGATATTGAATATCTAAGCCCTTTTTCACTTTCCAGCTCTGAAACTCAGATTGCTTTCTGAAGGAGGGCAAGTTCCTGACCTTATTCTAGATAATAAGTGCACAATATGCATGCACATACTGACCCTACTAGTTTTACTGAACCAAGGATATGACCCAGCCTGCAAAGTTAAAGTTCCATTTAGTAATGGGAATTGAATAATGCTTTTCCACCCTGGCACAGAGCCTGTCTTTGTGTGCGTGTGTGCTGTACATGTGTCTGTGCAAAATGTGTGTCTATTGTTTTCTGTCTGTATGTATGCAAGTGTGAGTTAGCCAGTTCGGTGAAGTGGATAGGTTTTCGGTGGGTTAAAAGAGAAAGACAGAAATATTGACCCCCATTCCTCAGAGTGTGTGGAAATTCAGAGAGGGGGGCGGCAGACAGAGACAGTGCTTCAGTTAAGGCCACATGGAGGAGCGAAGACAAGCTTTGTGAAGCTAGCCAGCAAAAGCTTCTGCTTAGGAAAGAATCATTTTCCTGTGAAATCTGGCTCAGCCTTCTCTGTGAACTGACTCAGAACTGTTTTATTAACAGATCAGTCCATGGGTCCAATGTCGGAATGATATGGTTTTTAAGAGCTAATTTGTAAAGAAAGAGCTGGAGTTGGTTGTAGGGGAAATGGAACTGTCTGAAACAAAAGCACAATGAACGTTTTACAGCAAATTCAACTGATATCTGTATTAAAATCAGGTACCTGTGCTGAATAATTGACCTGAAGGATTATATTTCTCATTAAAGCTGCATTACCAAAGACTTTGCACATCAGTTTGGCATGCCAGAGACCATTAACAACATTCAAAAGACTAAAATTTGACACAGATGTGGCATTCTTCTTTCTAGATTAAGTAGCTAGCAAACTGTATGTTGGCATTATTAGCAAGCTAATGTTAACATTTCAGCTTTGTACCTTTGTTATTGAATTATTCTGGTTGTAATCTGGACTCATTCCAACTGACTGCAACACTAGTGTTTTGCTGTCCAATTAGGGGAAACCAGTGTGTTTTCTTGGATTAGTGAATAAAGTAATTTTGCTCAGTTTGCTAATTTTTGTTCAGTTTTGGTTCAGGCCACCCAGTTAGTTTATGTCAAACAAGTGGGGAGTTCAGTTACCAAAGTGTTCTCTTGTTTCACATATAAATCACAGTTACTTTATGACATTATGACATTGTGTGTGTCAAGTATGTAACTTTGAATGCAATGTGACAGTGACTGGAACAGAGCCATGAGCATTTACCACCGCAGGGTGCGTAGGAAAGCTGCCTCCATCCTCAAAGATCCCACCCACCTCCAGCACGGACTGCTCGCCTCCCTACCCTCTGGCCGGAGGTTTAGAGGTGTGAAATGTAGGACCACTAGAATGAAAAACTCTTTCTTTCACTCTGCCATCAGACTCCTAAACAGCTGAGGAGTTTATTACCAGGAAATACGTGATGTACTGTTTACATTCTCAGTTTGCACATGCATAATTGCACAATGACTGTTGACTGCTGCACATGCTGCTCCCATGCAGTATACATTCTCTATTATATTCTTTTATTATATTGCTGCATTTGTTGCTGCTTAAAGTGTCCTAGATTTTGTGTTATTTGTGTTACATGCATAATTGCACAATGACTCTGCTGCACATGCTGCTCCCATGCAGGATACATTCTGTTATATTCTTATATATGTCTTATTATATTGCTGCATTTGCTGCTTAAAGTGTCTTAGATTTTGTGTTACTTATTTATCTACTTTATATTTCATTTGTATTTTGTGGCATTCATGTGGACGGCAAAGAAAGAATTTCATTGTACGTACGGGGAAACACGTTTCCTAACTGTGCATATGACAAATAAACACTTTGAACTTTGAACATGAACATTAGTACAGTATCAGTGTTACTGGGGAAAAAGGCAAGATGGGTAATGAGGAGTGGAGACAGCAGAGGAGGGGTTACTGCTTGAGTTTATTTTGACTCTCACTCAGTCTGTAACGATCAAAAAGTTAGAGGGCAAAAGTTAGTTGGAGCCGCTTTAAATAGACAAATGACATTTAGTTTCTAACATATATTGGATATAGTTTCAGAATATTTGGGACTTTCAGGCCTTTGTGTATGTATGGGGCGGGGGGTTGTGTGTAAGCGTGTGTGACCAGAACATAAAACAAAAGCTGAGCTGCTTGGCATTATTGAACATTTACCAATTAGGATTCTCCATGAGCCTCACCACAGGCCTCATGGTAAGTTAGCTGAGAAATGAAAATGAACTACATTTGTGAGTTTTCATAGTATGTTAGTACACATGGCAGCTTTTGCTTAGTGATTATGGATCTCAAAAATATTTGGAAGGCCCAGCTAAATATACAGCTAAGGAGACGTTCTCATACCTTACTTAACCAAGTGTGAAATAGCTCTGGCTAAGTAAGGGGACAACCATTAATACTGATAAAAATGGGACTAGGTGCTTTCAAGGTGGAATGTGTATTCTCACTAAGAATGTGATTTATGTCACTTTCAACCGAAGTAAAAAAAACAAAAAAACAAAAGGTGGCACCGTGAATAAAAAGTTTTCACACACACACTTGACTGCACACAAGGTTTAATACTCAAACTCTAGTAAAATACAGTCAGTGTGTGAAATCCAGGGGGTCTCAGACCCTCTGACTGAGAGCTTGGGACCCCTGAAAATCTCAAAATTAAATTTCAAGGGGGTCTCAGAAATGTGCCAAATTATTTTTTATCTACGCAATATGACTTATTTGCATGCAACTTTAAAATTGGTTGTTTTTAAAATAATAATAAAATACTGTATTCACTGCATTGCTGACATTACAGAAACTTTATACTACATTACTGATTTAAAATAATAGTACATATCCTTATTAGACAGCATAACTGAATATACCTTCTTTAAATCAAAAATGAATTTCATTGTGTGTTTCCTATTATTCGTACATGCCAAAGTTTTATCATTAATGCTTTGTACACAACTCTGTGACTTTATGATTCAGGTATAAGAAAATATTCCTTCAAATCATATCTGTTCTACAGCTTGGAGCAAAGACTTCCATACACAGTCATAATGTCAGCCAAGCTTTAGTTTTCTGCAAAGGCTAACGAAAAACATACTGCTTTAAAGTCATAACTGTGGATACAGAAATACTTATTGTTGTATGACATACCTGGCAACAATTTATGCTGGTATAATATCTGTCTAAATAAAACCACATTTACAGGTAGATTTGTCAGTTATAATTACAAATGCTGCCACTTTGGTCTATTTTCTTTAGTGATGAATGTAAAGAAATTAAAGAACCAGCAGCGCTGAGCCTGAAAAGTGACTGACATTATTCTGTTTCTGTTTCAGTGGCATCTGCTGGTTCCCTAGCGGCAGATGCCAGTTTTCAAGTGATATATCATTCTTTTCCACCGGCAGATGCTGCTTAGAACTGGCGTGCCGCTCCTGTGGCTCAACAATAGTAGCGTTAACTGACATACCTCAGGATTGTCACTGCTGGTAAAAAAAAAAGTGTGATTTGCTGCATTGCCTTAATATCTATCTAGATAGATATAGATTTTTTTTTTCAGTACAGATTTGCTTGGCCCTGAAGCTTGACAAAACTGGGTATTTTACTAACTTGGAGTTGGATCCAAAATGGAATCAGCTGTCAGAACCCATCCCATCTCCAAGTAGGGAAAACATGCAGGAGTCAGTGGTTTCTACAGATCTGTTCCAAACAACCGATTCCAATAAAGAGCAGCTTGTTTAACCTAACTCAGCTCTGATAAAGTGACAGGACAAACATCTATGATGCTGTGCATTGTATTTCCAGGATGAATTAGAGTGCATCCTTGCAATATGTCAGTGCCATTATTGTATCATTATCATAACATGAGATTCCGAGTGTCTGCGTAGAGAACATGTCCACATTTGTCACCTTCTTAATTGGGCAAATCAGCGTGTAGTACATGTCTATGAATATGCTTTATTAACCTAATCAGCTCTCTTGAGCCATGACCCCCAGTATAAGACCCCTTCTCAGATAGTTAATAAGGTCCTTAGTTGTAGCACTAATGCATGGCAACAATACTGTGTAAGTGTGGGGAGAAGGGTGGGGAACACTGTAGGCCTATCAGAAAGGATTAGGGATTTATGTATGCATGCTAAGCAAGAAATATATGCAAGTGCATTCAGTACCACTGAGGCTTTATGTGTAGAAATGTTAGCTGAGCTCAGCCTTTGCTTGAAAAAGAACATTACATTAGAAATGTATACTCAAGGCTGCAACAAGGGCCCTGGACAATAGCTGAGCAGAAACACTCCTCTGCTATTCACAAGAGCTGGTGCACTGAATCACTATTGACTGGTTTAACGTGACATGTTGCAGTGAAAATAAGAACACACAGACTTAACATGTGCACCGTTCTGTCATTTATTTTGAAGAACAGGATTGCTTACCAGAAATATTTTTGCCTGTGAAATGAAGAAACCTCTGCCCTTGTATGTATTTCCCTTGACAAACGGGTAGAATAACAGATATTCAAATATACTTGAACATTGTTCCCTTAGCTCGCCAATGCCCCCAGGAAAGTCTTTAACGCCCTAAATCCTCTGCTGCACAGGAAGCAGTGCATTTTATGTCTCTGGCAGAAGCATAAATATAATTACCATAAACTGAACCACTGTAAGGCATTAAGTCAATGTGATAAAGTCCTGAGCTAATGCAAACGGTAGCCCATAAAGCAACAAAACACAATTAACGCTATATTTTTAGCACTCTGAATTAATGAATGTCTACATAAATTCCTTTTACCCTTTCCTTAGCACAAGGTGATATACAAGGGCATAATGGTGGGAGCTTTCTTTAATGCTTAGTGCAATGATGACAAATTCTCCTGGAAATCTTATATCAGATATGTTCAGCACAAAATAGCAAAAAATATATCGATATTGGCAAGGGTTAGATATATTTTGGACGGGAAAGCACTACGCATTTTGTATTCTTCATTGATTTTACCATACTTAGAGTATGGCGTTGAAAACTGGGGAAATACATACATAAGCTCACTTCAACCATTGTATATATTACAAAAAAGAGTGATAAGAATTGTGCATAAGATGGGATATAGGGATCACACCAATGTAGCTTTCATACAGTCTAAATTGTTAAAATTTTTTGATTTAGTTAGATATAAGACTACGGTGTTTATGTATAAAGCCAGGAACGACTTATTACCTGGTGGAATCCAAAAGTTATTTGATGAAAGGGAAGGGGGATATAATTTAAGGGGTCAGTTAAACTTAAAAATTCATGCTATA